>NC_085005.1:29588705-29628705 GCF_963854185.1 Sardina pilchardus
TGTGTGTGTGTGTGTGTGAGGAGCTGAGTTGCATGGGCTTTCAACACTTACAGGCCCAGCACAACAGATCCATCAGACCTCCATCATCCCAAACAGAGGGCCTATTCCTGCACACACACACCACCTGGAGGCCGAGTTTGTGTGTGTGTGTGTGTGTGTGTGTGTGTGTGTGTGTGTAGCCATGTAGGAGAGGTGCCCAGAGCTTCATGGCATCTTTGATCTTTGGGCCACAAGTGAGCACAAAGCAGGAGCACTCTGAGTGTTTCTGTGTGAGACGTGTGTTTGACCGTCATGGTTGTGTGTCTGTGTGTGTTGCCATGTGAGAGGTGTGTTTGACTGTCCTGACGGTGTGTATTTGTGTGTGTATCACTGAGTGTGTTGCTGTGTGAGACGTGTATTTGACTGTCTTGACTGTGTGTGTGTGTGTGTGTTGCCATGTGAGAGGTGTGTTTGACTGTCCTGACGGTGTGTATTTGTGTGTGTATCACTGAGTGTGTTGCTGTGTGAGATCAGTGTTTAACTGTCTTGACTGTGTGTGTGTGTGTGTTGCCATGTGAGATGTGTTTGACTGTGTGTGTGTATGTGTGTTGCCGTGTGAGATGTGTGTTTGACTGTCTTGTCTGTGTGTGTGTGTGTGTGTGTGTTGCCGTGTAAGATGTGTGTTTGACTGTCTTCTTGACTATGAAGGGGCAGCCGTGGTGTACTGGTTAGGGCTTCGGGCTTGTAACCGGAGGGTTGCCGGATCCCCGACCAGTCCACCACGGCTGAAGTGCCCTTGAACAAGGCACCTAACCCCTCACTGCTCCCCGAGCGCCGCTGGTTGGGCAGGCAGCTCACTGCTCTGGGTTAGTGTGTGATTCACCTCACTGTGTGTGTGCTGTGTGTGTTCACTAATTCGGTTAAATTGGGTTAAATGCAGAGAAACGAATTTCCCTCATGGGATCAAAAAAGTATATATTCTATTCTATTCTGTGTGTGTGTGTGTGTGTGTGTGTGTGTGTTGCCGTGTAAGATGTGTGTTTGACTGTCTTGACAGTGTGTGTTTTTCTAGCGTGTTCCATGGCTGTGTGGAGCAGAGCAGCTGATACTCGTGATCACTGCAGAGGTGGAGATGAGAGAGACGTGTCATGTGATGTCTGGGAGTCCTCATGGGCCATGATCCCTGGAGGACAGTCTGTCCCTCTCTAGCCGTTAACTGACTGAACGCCGCCTCATCCGCGGCTAGGTTTAACCGGCCATTCCCCGGCTAGGTCAGTGAGGACAAGGCGCGATATTCCAAAGCCGCCTCGGTGTAGGCGTAAACATGTAAGAACTGGGTGTGAATTTGAACAGTGACGTACAACAACATAGGCGTCGAAGTCTCGTGACACTACTGTCATTCTCAAAACAGCGGTGCAGCTCTCTGTCAAGTTCTCTGCTCCTCCGTTTGATATTTCTAGATCTTCTGACTAAGTTTACTCTACTTATCCAAACTGACGACATCACCACTGTCACTAGATATAAAGCAAACATTGATTTTCACTCGGTGCTATTCACTGACCGTAAAAAAGTGTCATTAGTAGCCTATGCAGTATGCACCTGTTCTATACAGTCTGGTATGCACTGTTGTTTGTGGCTAGCTAGACGTGCTAGCTCGATGTGACACAATATTGTAGCGCGGCTCGGATATGCTTGTGCTACGTTCATGCAAGGGGGGGAAATGTAGCCTACGGCTAAGATGGTTAAGCAGCCTGTTGTCATTAGATAGTTGACGGTTACGCATTATATAGGTGTACTAGACTAGTCAGCTGATGTGTTGTGGGATAAGGGGTTTATGTTACGGGATGCCACCCATGTTGTGGGATATAGCCACGGGGATCTTAAACAGGCCACTTCCATGTAATGTCATTCCTCATATTCATCTGGTAATAAACATTTCCTAACAGAGTAATTCTTGCCTCGTCACAATATCAACTCTCCACTCATTCCGCTTGGACTGTGCATTATACCTTTCACTGCCTCACGTCTGCCAGGTTCCAAACTGTCTTCCTAACAGCAGTTACAATCAGTATTTTTGTGATAACAACAAAACAGCTCTGCAAAGTTTAAACCAACGATGCTAATCGCGACTAGCGATTAGCCATTTAAAATGCAGAGCCTACCCTCATAAGGAGACCTCTCCAATTCAGAAAAATGCATTAAACTAAAATTGGACAACGTTGTTATGTTTCTTAAACCTTAGGGTGGGTATGATATAGGCCAAGCCTACATGCTTTAACGAAATACGTTGTCAATGGTTATTTGAGCAAGCTAGCCAAGGTCTAGCTAATTTATCCTGGCTGTAGATAAAGCAGGATAGGCTATGTTTTCCCAATATGTTAGCCATTAATAAATAAATGCTGAGATGTTTGGCGATTTAATTGACATTTGAAAGAACAGTGTGCTAGATGGAGCACAAGGACCAGTGTTATTATGTGAACAGTATGATGATGATCTGACAGCTGTGCTCAGCATACAGTCAGTCAGCTGTTTGCTGATTTTAAGTCTTTCAGCAGTGTGTGCACAACTCTCGTTGTTGACAGCTCCGCCCATGTCTCAGCTAGCCGCCGCATAGCCGCCTCGCGTGCTCACTGCAGTCGCCCCGGGAATATGTGTACCCTCAGGGGAGGACAATTGGCAGCGTAAATCACCTCGGCGATTAGCCGGCTATCAGTGAGTACAATCGGGACTAGCCGGCTAAAAGCCCGTGCATCGCCGGCTATCTGTGCAGTCAGTAAACGGCTTCTCTCTCTCTTCTAGTCTACCCCTCTCTCTCTCTCTTCTAGTCTCCCCCTCTCTCTCTCTCTCTTCTAGTCTGCCCCTCTCTCTCTCTCCTCTAGTCTCTCTCTCTCTCTTCTAGTCTCCCCCTCTCTCTCTCTTCTAGTCTCCCCCCCTCTCTCTCTCCCTCTCTTCTAGTCTCTCTCTCTCTTCTAGTCTCCCCCTCTCTCTCTCTCTTCTAGTCTCTCCCTCTCTTAGTCTCTCTCTCTCTACTAGTCTCCCCCCCCTCTCTCTCTCTCTCTTCTAGTCTCTCTCTCACACACTTTCTCGCTCTCTGTCTCTCTCTCTCTCTCTCTCTCAATTTTTAATTCAAATTCAAAAAGCTTGAGGATTATTATACTCTCTCCTGATTTGAGGGTGATAAATAGTTGGACATATTAGTCATACTCTTTGCAGTCATCTATGTTTGAGTAAGTCATTATTTTGATTAATAGCTCTGTATGTTTTGTGAATATACATGTCATGATGTGTGCGTATATTCCTCATCAGCTAATATGCATGTGTGTGTGTGTGTGTGTGTGTGTGTGTCTGTATGTGTTTATTGTTAGATTGACACTCATCAATGATCAACCTTCTTCATTACTCTCCCAGCCCACACTTTGTGTACATTTCAACATATCACATATCAGTATATCTTTGTGTGTGTGTGTGTGTGTGTGTGTGTGTGTGTGTGTGTGAGTGTATCTTAATGATGACACATATATGAGCAACTGACTCAGGTGAATGTCTCCTTGGCGGGGTCTCTGCACAATTAACATCTAATGGTGTGTTTTCAAATGAGCCACTTAGCCGCCGTGCTAACTACACCCACTCATTAGGCCACGGCCATGCGGCCTCCCATCCTGCACCTGCTAGGTCCCATTTTAATGGCCGATTTTTATTAAAGTGCTTTGAAATAAGCTCCACTAATGAGGCGTGTCATATAAAATGTCACTATAACAAATCCAAGGAATTTCCAGAAACTTCAGTGACAGGCAAATTATAATGGTGAGGATTTATAATCACCGTGTTGATGATCTCTGTAAATGTCGTTAGTCATTAGTGCTACATTTGGCTGTTGTGGATGCAAAATCTTAATCTGTCAGTCATTATTATTGTACTACGATTCTCTGGTCCTGCTTTGTCCAGTTCATTCTGTTATGTTGCCACTGAGGTCAATCACATGTAGATTCTAGAAGGAAGTGAAGAATCCTCCTTTGCTGAGCACAGGAGTCGCTAGCCCAGACTCACTGCCAGGCATTCGTTTGCATTGTTGTAATGTACACTATGTGAATCTCCTAGCATATCACAAATAGATTGTAAATTGCTAAATGCTAATAAAAGGCCTATAATGTCACAGACTATTGATACATGATGATACTGATGATACATGAGGCAACCTTTTGATAGAATTCACTGAGCAGTGTTCCTGAGTATTGGGACTCAGGCCCATTGCTGTTGATATTGGGCAAGAATCTTTTTCTTGAGAATTGTAATCATCATGCAAACTGTCATAATCCAAACAAACAAAACACATAGATCCAGTTCAACGGTTGCCCAGCAACATTGCTCAATGTGTCATCCCCATACATGGATCCCTGTGTCGGCAAAATGTTTTTGAATATTCAGTTCAGTTGAGGAAACGTGACTGAAGATAAGATCTTTGACCTTTTTCTAAGATTATATTTGGCTGTGTGCAGTTAGGACACAGATGAAATGATGTGAACTTGTCAGGCTGCTGCAATGTCCTTTGAATGTACTCTGAAAACATCCTGTGGGCTCATTAGAATCATCACAAGTCTTTCAGTCTGTCGTAATTAGAATAAGAAGCAGCTAAGAATAGAGCTTTTTATGTTTGAAGTAAAAAGTGCAAACCACCGGTAACTCAAAGTGACCAAATCCCATAAGGGTGCAGATGTTTGCATTAAAAATAGCAGACGCCATTTTCTGCAAGGCTTATTGTGATATTTCCACTCTGATAAAACAAAGCAAAATGTGACATCTCTTATAACCTTGTTGACAGGGGCCACGTTGTACAGTATGGCTAAATGAAAGCCCATTGGCTTTGAGAATGATGCTATAAAAAAGGTATTTCGTATAGTGATCTTGCTCAGTGTAATTACCACACAGCCCATATGGACACATGTGGTGGCTCTCAATATCTCTCCTCGATCCTCCAGTTGCGTTCCCACTGATCTATAACCAACACTGGATAGACTATCCCATTGTTGCCGCTCCATCATTCTTTATCTAGATCAGTGAGGACGAGGATCGAGGAAGGAAGGGAGGGTGTATAAAACACCAAATGAGAGGCACCCAGGGTGTCCAGTGGATTTTGGAGCTGAAGGCTACAAGCTAAAGGCTACATCGTAACCTTGGATACATGAACTGTGTCTTCCAAGACTCATAGAGCTCATGCGCACTTCAAGTTGCCATGCCTTTAAGCTACAGTGAAGCCACATTAACAGACCAACGGATAAAAGCTCCTGATTGGCCCGCCGCTGTAAGTCAGATGACCCGACCTCTGACCCCTGGTCCTGTGTGTCCATGTGTGGGGCTTGCAGGTGCAGCATGCGAGTTTGCCATGCGCATTCCTTTTTGATATCCTACTCTCAAAGGCAGTGTGTGTTTGTGTGTGTGTGTGTGTGTGTGTGTGTGTGTGTGTGTGTGTGTGTGTGTGTGTGTGTGTGTGTGTGTGTGTAAATGTGTTCTTCTTTGATCTTCCCAGTCTCAGAAATGTGAGTGTGTTTGTGTGCGGGTGTGAGTGTGTGTGCGTATGTGTGTGCCAATGTGTGTGTGTGTGTGTGTGTGTGTGTGTGTGCGTATGTGTGTGTGTGTGTGTGTGTGTGTGTGTGTGTGTATGTGTGCGTATGTGTGTGTGTGTATGTGTGTGTGTGTGTGTGTGTGTTCGTGTGTGTGTGTATGTGTGACTTCCTCCCTCACTGCTGGAGATACCCCCCAGGTAGCCAGGGCAATGCTTCATCAAAGCTCCACCCCTCACTGTGACAGCCCACCACAGATGGGATCTGTCATCCAATCACGCGCAGACAGCCTCCCTGAGGGGCCGCCCACATCAGGACTCATCCGAACACCACTGCTATCCTCTTAATGATTCATATCTCCAAACATCTCACACACACACACACACACACACACACACACACACACACAGGACTCATCTGAACACCACTGCTATCCTCTTAATGATTCATATCTCCAAACATCTCATTAGAGCTCAACAGCCACAACACAGGCTGCACGGTGCCGTTTGCTAACCCCCCTGATACACTCAAAAGGTTGAACAGCGGTAACATAGACATTATGTGTAATCTCTATGTAACGAAACTATGAACAGGATAAACTGCAGTCAGTGGAGGGATAAAAAGCCGCGTTTTAAGCACTTTTCAGGCTTTTTCTTTAGTTATTAATTTAGTAGTTTTGGACATTATGTCCTGCAGAGCATGAAGGCAGTGGGCCCTGTGGTGGGAAGATTTATTAGAGTGCGATGCGTCTTCATTACGTCCCTGTGCAAGGATTGGAGGTGAGAGCTGTCACACAACGTTTAGGAGTCATTTCTCTCCCACCTGACGCCTACACACACACACACACACACACATACATATACATACACAGACACACACACACACACACGTACGCACGCATTGATGGCTTGTGCTATAGTATGAGCTTCCACACATCTATCGATTGTATTCTGTCATCCACACACACACTGAAAAATTGCACACACACACACACGCACACACCTCCATCATCCAGTGCGGTCTCATCAGACTCAATCAAATTGGAAACACAAAGGGATTAAAAATCCTGTAAATACACTTGGATTCATCAAAATTTTGCATTACAAACCTATTTATGCTAGGAGTTCTCAGGAGTAATGAAATAAGTGGACTGTTTATTATTAGTATATTTCTTTTGGTGTTGCCATATGGGCAATTCCATATCAGTTGGAACAGGTCCGACACCATGGTCCTCAGTTTTTCCTGATTTTTGGTCCAAATGTTCCTCCATGTCTCATTAGAAGAAAACCAAAATTTTAGCTGGGTATCTTGTTTAGTTTCTGAGATATGGCTCTTCAAATGTGGTTAGACGCGTCCTAAAAAAAGGCTGAAAATTCCTGTATTTAATGAGCACCACTTTTTTTTAAACCCCTCTCCTCTCTTAAGGCTACCATATTATTTTCTAAAAATTTGAACACTGGGGCAGTACCCTGTGTTGTTGTCCAAAATCATAAAGGAATTACAGTCCTTCCCACCATTGGAGACTTATTCATCGAAACAAACCCATATTTGTTTTGAAAGCAATGGAAAAAAAAACCTGTTTTTGTTCTGTTATGGTCATGAATGGCTAGCACTCACAGTTTTAAAACTCTACATATATATAGTCCATGAGTAAGAGAACATGTTGACAAAAAATTGAGAATGTTAGTTTTCGTATTTCGAGGCTATGAGCCTTCAAAGTTGGCCAAAATGGCGTTTTTTCCTAAAAATGCCACTTTTATTGCCTTTTTCCAAGGACAAGATGAAACGCAAATCCAACATTTCTTTTTTTCTGCAATAGTGTGGCACTTTGTAGATCATATGAATGTGGTAGATCCAACCTGTCCATTTTAATATCCCCACAGCACATGTCTGAAGTTAGAAAAAATGAAAAATAGTCTTGGCTGAAGGAGGTGTTGGTTTGATTTGTATGAACCTCTTAGAAGGACAATATGGGGTGTAAACCCATTTTTTTCTGTTTGAGGGATCAGAATGCCATCCTGTAAATAGGATAAAAATGTTGTATCCCACTTTTACTCTTTAGTGATCCCTTAAAATATGTCCAAAAGTTGTCAAAAATGAAAAAGGTAACTAAATTGAGGGGCTTAAATGGCCAAGTGGATCAAGTCACACAAGGCTACAAATGTAATATAAGACAGATGAGATACTGAGGGAGAACACTGTGAAATGTTTAACCCTGTTACGATGGCCTTTGAACCCACTGTGTCCCTAATATCCTGTGATAACCGGAAGTTGGTTTAAAACAGGAGACAAACTTTAAAAAGGCTATATCTAGAGAACGGAAGGTCATAGAAATAAGCATTCACTTCTTGCTTGATCCTCATGGTCGAATTATGTCTGATGGAGCAAATCAGATTGAGTCTACGACCTTCCGTTCAAGAGTTGTTCGCAAAAAACTATTTCCCATTGAAACGAATGGGAAAAAACAAAAAACTGAAATTTGCTTAAGGCTGGCTTACATTGCACGATTTTGACCTGTTTTAACAGTCGGCGACTACATTTCCAAAATCGGGCGGCAATCTTGGGAGTTGTACTAGAATCGCAGCGCGCTCCCGTCATCTAAATCGTTTAGTGTAAGGTGCCAATCTTAGCGGTTTTAAGTCCGTCGGAGGCAGTCTTTTTCTAGTTTTGCCGTTACGACAATATCAAACATGTTTGATATTATCGGAAGTCTTTTCAGTCGTGGCTCATGCAAATAGTGACGTGAACATTAAAAACCAATAGTAACCACGGTCGAACATGAAACAGGAAGGGGCAAAATAGGCGACAGCTGTAGCCTATATGATTATTTGTTATTTCATTTCTTATAATTTATTAGACGGCTGTTCTACGTGACAGAACAACTCTATATCTGTTAGTGATGTCACACATCAAACAATGCTGCAGAAACGCGAAAAAATTACTTTGATATGAGTAGGCTATCATGTGAGTTCCTGTTAATGATGACGTGTAGCCTATTGCACGATGGAAATAATTTGAAGGAATCTAGCAACAGTCTTGTAAATAGTGACCCACAGTCTTTGCAAAATCCTAATCTGAGACTGGCCTGTGACTAGACTGTGACTAGAAACTCAATGAATTGTCTTTAGATGTGAGAGGGTCTGAGACAGTAGTCTTTCAAAAATCTTTTCCAAATCTTTGCAAAGTCTGTCAATGTAAGGTAGGCTTTAAGTGTTGAGGCCAAAATCATGGTTTGAGATATTGTGTAGGAGTATGTTTCAGACCATTTGGAGTTGATTGGTACCCACTTTGTGTGACATAAAAAAAATCCCCCCTTAGGGTTTAATTTATGGATGGATATGGATGACCAAAAAGTGTAGGATTTTCACTGGTCCTTGGGTTATGTTTATCTAAGTGGATCTCGGGTTAATTGTCCAGGGATACCATTAGAACAAATCACAATGCATGCTGCATCCAACGGTAACTCCAACAGCAACCAGGAGACAATATGCTTCATGCAGAAGAAATTTGTTTAATAAGAATGAACCTCAGTTAAGGACACAGTGGGTTCAAAGGCCATCATAGCAGGGGTTATACATTTCACAGTGTTCTCCCTCAGTATCTCTTCTGTCTTATATTTCATTTTTAGCCTTGTGTGACTTGATCCACTTGGCCATTTAAGCCCCTCAATTTAGTCCCCTTTTTTCATTTATGACAACTTTTGGACATATTCTAAGGGATCAATAAAGAGTAAAAATGGGATATAAGATTTTTATCCTGTTTACAGGATGGCATGCTGATCCCTCAAAAAGACAAAATGGGTTTACACCCCATATTGTCCTTCTAAGACGTTCATACAAATCAAACCAACACCTCCTTCAGCCAAGACATTTTTTCATTTTTTCTAACTTCAGACATGTGCTGTGGGGATATTAAAATGGACAGGTTGGATCTACCACATTCACATGATCTACAAAGTGCCACACTATTGCAGAACAAAAGAAATGTTGGATTTGCATTTCATCTTGTCCTTGGAAAAAGGCAATAAAAGTGGCATTTTTAGGAAAAAACGCCATTTTGACCAACTTTGAAGGCTCATAGCCTCGAAATACGAAAACTAACATTCTCAATTTTTTGTCAACATGTTCTCTTACTCATGGACTATATATATGTAAAGTTTTAAAACTGTGAGTGCTAGCCATTCATGACCATAAGAGAACAAAAACAGGTTTTTTTTTTCATTGCTTTCAAAACAAATATGGGTTTGTTTCAATGAATAAGTCTCCAATGGTGGGAAGGACTGTAATTCCTTTGTGATTTTGGACAACAACACAGGGTACTGCCCCAGTGTTCACATTTTTAGAAAATAATATGGTAGCCTTAAGAGAGGAGAGGGGTTTAAAAAAAAGTGGTGCTCATTAAATACAGGAATTTTCAGCCTTTTTTTAGGATGCGTCTATCCACATTTGAAGAGCCATATCTCAGAAACCAAACAAGATAACAAGCTAAAATTTTGGTTTTCTGATAATGAGACATGGAGGAACATGTGCACCAAAAATCAGGAAAAACTGAGGACCATGGTGTCGGACCTGTTCCAACTGATATGGAATTGCCCATATTGTATCTTCTCCCATAATCATGCACAGTGATCACTCTGAAGCTAAGCTTATGGATGCATGTGAATAATATAATAGACCTATGGCACGAAGGCAATGGTTATCCGCAGAGACCACCAGGGTCTGAAATAGTGTTGTGTAACATCAACAAACATCAACAAACATCAACAAACCAATGTTTTAAAAACATTTAATTTAAATCAGTTAGCAGATCCTTTATATCCTACTATAGTGCAGCGCAACTATCTTTTATCAGTATGTGTGTTTCCATGGTGATTGCTAGCACTTTGCTCGTCAAGTCGACTCACAGGAAGTGGTTAGCAAACGACCTCCACAGGAAGTATTATGGGATGTCAGCAGCACATGTATTTTTTTCCCCCTCTTTGGATCCAACTGTCATCACTCTGCCAGGTCCAGTCACTGCCCGGGAGTCCATAACCAGCTACTTCCCTCACCAACAGCCCCACACCCGAGTTCACATTGTCATCTTCACCTCAGGCGACAATATAACTGTCCTCCTCGATTTCAGCAAATAAATTATTTTTCCACTGACCTTTTCAAAATGAACACGACTGGTATAAAATATCACTTATTCTGGCATTAATGAGGCCGTATAAAATAGAACTTCACCTTTTCATTTTCCTCTTTTTTTACGGCTGCCTTTTAATGTGCTTCTGATTGAAACAGCTGTTCGCCGTGCCCTTCTCTTCCACTGAAGAAGGCCCCCGTGCGTCCAAACCAGTAAGAAATGAAATGATTACGCCATATGGGTCTCTTTATAAATTTGGAAATAAACACAAACCCCACCGCCACGAATGGGGAGCTGCACTCGCATCTTTATAAGGTGGTTTTATGGATGTGACATTATAAAATTTAATGAGTTATGATGTATTTTATTCTAGCATACTGGTGCCTTCACCTCGAGTTCTGTTGCAATGCATTCTCAGAGGACACGCGTTCTTGTCAGAATTAGATAGGCTGCTGATATCCCTCTATTAAAAACGCACATAAATTTAACGTCTGTTTTGACGTGTGGCTTTATGAGTGTTTATAACGATGTTATAGCTCCAGTGAATGGTAATGACCCTCGTTAGACCGCACAGGGCTAAACGCTGATAAACACCAGCATACGTGCGAATACTACGGATCTGTCTAAAGAGCTAATGATAGCGTAGCATTCTCATGGAAAATAATCGTTGCTGAGATTCCTGTTTTATTATTATTTTTTATTTTTTAATAACTTGACAGGGAGTCGACACTGGGCATGTAACTGAAGCCGAAACCGTCAAAGTCGCTGGTGAAGCTCATAACGCGACGCTCAACCCAGTTCAGCGATGAAAGCGTCAAAGCCATGACGTGAAACATTCAAACAATCTACAGAAGGACGACGACATTCTGATTGGTTGACGCTGAACCGTGTCATAGCTCATTACCATAAAGTTAACTGAGGCTAAACTTTCCGCTTGCGTTGCCTCAGCCAGAACTCTTCATTTCCGCTGTAAGCAGTGGAACTGGCTGCAGCAGACGTGATAGCAGTGCGTACATTCGGGAAATTAGACCGGTCTCCTAACATCGTTTTTACGCACCACAAACGGAGTGCTTTAGTAAGTTGCAGACACAGTGGAAAACAGGCCTGAAAGTAGAAAAAAAAACTGGTTCATCATAGTTTCAATAGATCGGCATTAGGATGAGATTCTACTACCAGGCCTCATGTACTCATCTACACACACGTACACATACACCCACACACACGTACACACACACGTACACACACACACGTACACCCACGCACACACACGTACACACACCCACACACACACACACACACACACACACGTACACACACACATTGGCTGTATAGATGCGTGGAGGTTGCATATTGATGGCGGAGGCGCAGTTATGCAACGATGATGGATGGGCGTGCAGGGGCCCAGGCAGGGCGCGAGTGTAAGGGAGATTAATTGGGATTAATCACAGTGGATGTGTACGGGGCCGGGGCCCGGAGAGGACGCCTGTCTGCTTGATGCATGACCGTCATGAAAGGCAGAGGATATCAGTCCAGCCTCAGGCCCTGGGTGACATTAATGTAGGCCTCACAGTGGCTGGACCTCTCTCTCTCTGTCTTACACACACATACACACACACACACACACACACACACGCACACAGAGACACACACACTCACTCACACACACATAAACCCCATTTTGGTAACATTAATGCAGGCCTCGGCAGATGGATATCATCATTCCCTCTTCCCACACAAACACACACAGAAGCATTCAAAGACGCACACACACACACACACACACACACACACACACACACACACACACACACACACACACACACAAGCATTCAAAGACACACACATACACGCACACACAAGCATTCAAAGACACACTCACACACACACACAGACACACACACACACACACTTCAACACACCCGTAGATTTGTGTACTGTATATCCAGAGGGTAAGGAGGAGATCAAGAGTTTGCCACTGAAGGTGCAGCCTCATGGGTGCTGGGCAGAAGAGCAGGGGAACTTGCACTGAAGGAGATGCTCGCAGTAGCTGAGTATGTTTCAGAGAGGGAAACACTCTTGTGAGATGGTAGCTGAGTATGTTTCAGAGATGGAAACACTCTGAAGTGTCCGACAGTGCGCCGAGGTGTGGGAAAGCAACGCACTACCGCTGCCTGACGCCTCGGAATGCCGCCTCTGAATTCCTGACTGAGGAATGAGGGGAGGCAAGAGGAGAGGAAAGAGAGGAGAGGAGAGGAATGGAGACGAGAGAGAGCAGAGGAAGGGAGAGGAGAGAGAAGAAAAGAGGTAAGAGAGGAGAGAGCAGAGGAAGGGAGAGGAGGAGAGGAGAAAAGAGTTAAGAGAGGAGAGAGCAGAGGAAGGGAGAGGAGGAGAGGAGAAAAGAGTTAAGAGAGGAGAGACCAGAGGAGGAGAGAGGTCTAGGATGGTTCATCATTTGTAAATGATAATATTTAGTTATTTTCGTTGAAAGCTTTTGATTGAATTGACATTGCTGTTTATTAGTACTATTCTCCTTAATGTAGTATTATCAACTTTTGTATTGTTTAGTGTTTAACTATTGTATTGCTGGTATGTCACTTTGGACTAAAGGGTCTTCTAAACACCATAACCATAAAATCAACGTGCAGTATCTACAGTGATTGCCTGGCATACACATCTGTGCAGTCTTTGATCTTAAAGGTACTCTGAGCCGCGGCGTGCCGCAACGAGAAAAAAATTAGAACTCCATTTTTTTTTAACGGAGCAAAGCCCACTAGAAACATCTGTCGCGCAGCAGCCGCACAAAACTGCTCTAAAATCCCGCACGTCCGTCGAGACCACACCGCTGAACGTCGTGCCCGGTGGGCGCCGGTCTTTACACCGTTTCTAAGCGAACACATTTTTTGTCACATACAGCAAACATCACCTCACCATCTGCTAACTGTTGGCCCTGAATACACAGTGAAAACCGGCCTCTGTGGACGGCCCAGGCTCCTAAAACGGCAACAAAAACAACTGGGTCCAGCCTGGACCATAAAGACATAGCAAACTGACGAGATGCATGCTTTAGGACCGTTTCAATTGCATTTGAGGGACGGAGAGGGAGCAGCGAGCTAGCTCTGTTTTGTTTGAACGTCAACAGAAATGAGGGAACCCAACATGGCTTAGAGCACCTTTACGTAACTACAGTAGCATGAAGCACGTCACTAGTGTGAAGCCATGCAGTGTTCAAATTCAAATTCAAATCCAGATTCAGTGTCCCGTGCATGAGCGTGTGGCCTCAGGCTCAGATGGAAATCGTGCTTTTCAGACACATGATCTGTGTTCGTCTGTTCCCTCCCGGTAGACGTTTATGACACCCCAGGAGGAGAGGAGGAGGAGGTGTGATTTACTGACGTTTGGACAGGAAGCCGACATTCACCTCATGTTAGTCAATGACACTGAGCCGGGGGGGGGGGGGGGGGGGGGGTCAACAGGGACACTGAGGAGTCACTGAGGTCAACAGGGAGAAGGCTTTTGAAGATCGTGACAACACAGTGTCAGTCTCTGTTGTGGGAGGCAAGAAATGAACAAATTACAGTAATTAGCAGACAAATCACAAGGCAAGGCCTGGCATCCAAGCCACGAGTCATTCTATTGGATATGACATTGTAAGTAAGTACAGTAATTTCCCGCATATAAGCCGCATTGTGTATAAGCCGCAGGACAGTGTTTTATGTTAGTTAAAATAAATAAAACCATATTGATACCATATTCACTGTCCCCGTATATTAACCTCATAGCTGAAGAAATTTTACAAAATCAATGTATATTGAGGCTAATAGGCTAATAGCCGGGAAATTACGGTAAGTCAGTCAGGAAAGTATTTTTAGAGCACATTTAAAGACAGCTCACACTGACCAAAGTGCTGTACATAAGCCACATAATAATAAAATAAAATAAAATAAGTACACTTTTAATCTAGAAACATCATGAAACAAACGCTAACAGTAACGACAGACACAACAGGGTAAGACAATTAAAACACAGGGAAGGCCAATGTAAATAGGCGTGTTTTGAGTCTGGTTTTGGATACTGTAATTGAAGGGACATTTCTGATGTCAGGTGGCAGTTGGTTACACAGCTGAGGGCAAAAGCACTCATAGAGCGCAGACATCCGCCTGTATTGTTCTTCTTAGATTGTCATATATTTGAACCTAAACTATTCAGATTGCCACCACATGGCCACACCGTGCCATTACACCGCTAAGCGAAAAACATAAACGCCTCCGGAATCCCGACGGTGATACGGATCACTCCTATTTAATCAAAATGTAATTGTTTCTTCCTTGGGTCATTTCTGACCTTCCCTGACAATTTCATTGAAACATCCTAACCCTAACCCATCCTTTATTTGAGTTATCTTGGTAACAAACAGACAGACAGACAGACAAACCTCGATGAAAATATAACCTCCTTGGCGGAGGTAAATATGTCTGAAAGCTTTCTGCCCGTAGTGGTCCTCAAGAGGGGCATCACGTAACAGGCTACCAGCAGAGGAGACTTCCCATCGCAGGAGCATAGCCTATATGGGAAAAAACGGCAGTTTCATGTAAAAATACAGTAGGAGAAGCATAAGATGCACCAAATAATGTAACACCCTGTATCTGCATCTATTCTATATGTTCAGTATATCCAGGGGCAGAGCTGTAGGCGGGGCAGGCACGAGGGAGCGGACCAGCTGAGTGGAACAGCTGGTGTGGGCTGGGTTTGCTATAACAAGCAAGGGGGCAGGCAAATTCCCGGAAGTAGAAACACGGATTGAGCTGGTTATCAACCCTTGGCTAACCCCCATAGGACGGCCATAGATTACAGATTTTTTTGAAATCCCATAACTTCATGTAACATGAATCTTGTGTCGCCATTGTAGCTTCTGTATTTTCTATATAGGGTATAGAAGGCACAACTAATTCACATCTTCCTCGTACCTAACGTTGGTTTCCCGTAAAGAAGTATAGTTAGCATTTCAGTTGGAGGGAAGCTAATGTTCGACGTCGCACAGTAGGGAGATTTTCTGTAATGTTTGGATAAGAAGCTCAGTCCAGCCTGCACAAAAACCATGACGGAAAGTCAATAGAGAGATAAGTGAAAAAGCTATGTAGCCTATGGTAGCCTACTGTATGATAAGGTAAAGCATTACCTAGAGTCAAGTAAACCTAATTAATGTGACTAACGTCACAAAGTCTGCGCGCAAACGATGGGAAGTAAATGAAAAAAATTTCAGTCCCGAGTCTGTTTGTCCATTTCTTTTACTGTCTATGTGGTCAAGGCCGTGTAGATTAGCTTCGGCATGTTAGTGTAACTGATGCCAGCTAGTTAGCCGTGCTTGTTGAACGTTAGTAAACCTCGCCTCAAGAGCGCTGCTGGCATGAAAGCTAGTAGCCTGGGCTTTTAGCTGGATTGTTAGCGCGCTCCACTCCCAATCTGAGGTGCTACTGGTTCGCGGTTTCGAGTCCAGGCGTGTGCAGGGCTGGACCGCGGTGGTTCCACACAACGCAGGTTACATTAGCATACATGGAGCATTTAGAACCTGGCATACCGCTGACCTAGGCTACTGTTAAATTGCACAAAAAGATGGAAGGATTGCTTTTTTCATGAACATGGCCTAAAATAGCTAAATCATCATATAACCCAATGGACTAATTATTTGTTCTATGTTTGGGTTTGATGGAGTCTGTTTTAAAAAAAACGTTCACTATCCATTGTTCATGTTCATACTTAAGAAATGAGAGGGGTTTGTATTGTGTTAAAAACATTCTCAATGTATAAATTTGATTTTGTGCAACTTGTAGTTGATACAAACAAGGTGTTACAGATTCAGTAAGGGTAAGGTACCGAAAAAAATACCGTTGAATACCGACACCGAACCTCAGGCACCGGCACCGGTACCGATATCGGTTCAAATGCGATAGGTACCCAACCCTAGTTATATTAGCATACATGGAGCATTTAGAACCTGCTCTGAGCTCTCATGAGCGTACATGTTGGTGGACGTTACCTATCCGGCGGCTACAGCCAAACGTTACACAGTGCGGGACTCCACTTGGACTCAGGTGTGCGTTCCCGAGCAACCTTTTCTTCTTGTTACGTGGCAAGCAAGCCTCGCCACCTTCTGAACTGGAGGACGACTGTCTTATTACAGAATGTCCAATAAAAATCGATGTTTAGTTGGTACACACGTCATTTTCAGCTTTGGAACTACGCGCATGGTCAGAGCCGACTGACGCTGAATCCGAGCTCCAGTGTTCAATATGATATTGACTATGAATTGGCCGGATTTACTAGCCTAGCCTCCGCCATTCATTTGTATGGAGGGCGGGACTCACAGGAGTCACGCTCTCCAGTAATATATAATACCTCCATGGCCATAACAGTTTTCACAGTTCCAGTTTTCACAGCATTACTCATATTGTATGTGTTGTATTTATCTCCTTACCATCTTTTCAAATATCATTTGGTTTGCAAACAGTTTGTATTATCACAATTCTTTTCTCTCTATTAATATGTTAAATGCTCCCAATTGGGGCAGCCGTGGCCTACTGGTTAGAGATTCAAGCTTATAACCAGAGGGTTGCCGGTTTGATCCCCGACCAGTCCACAGCTGAAGTACCCTTGAGCAAGGCACCTAACCCCTCACTGCTCCCCGAGCGCCGCTGTTGGGCAGGCAGCTCACTGCTCTGGGTTAGTGTGTGCTTCACCTCAGTTTGTATTCACTGCGTGCTGTGTTGACTAATTCACAAATTGAAATAAATGCAGAGACCAAATTTCCCTCACGGGATCAAAAAAGTATATATACTTACAATATACTTTGAGCTGCATTCTGTGTATGAAAGATGGTACACCAATAAAGCTTATTAGTAAGTTAGACCGGTGGCTTCCTTCACACAGCTATCTTCCTGCCAGAACTGCACACACAGTAAAATCCTTATCTGATCATCAGCCCAATAGGAAGTTCATTTCTACACAGAGCATCATCTACTTGCTGTGAGTTGAAGTCATAAAGTCGGAGGTGCACAGATGAGATGGCCGCGTTCAAGCAGATCGCATTCTTACTGATATTTCAGCTCAATTCTGCTCAACTTGATCCGATCGGTGAGGTGGTTTTTGGATGTCCAGGTGAAGATGCCGTTTTTTATTTTCGAATGAAGACTGAAGAGCGTGTGACACATGTATTCTACAAGAGCTCTGGAGACGACCCTCAGCCCCTGATTGACATCTCTGGAGACCGAGTCACACAAACAGCAAGAGCTGAGAGCAACATGCCGTCTGGATTCCAGCTGAAGAATCTTAAACTATCAGATAGTGGACTATACAGAGCTGAGACATGGAGAGAGGGGACACTTCACTTTAGTCGCACCTTCCAACTGACCGTTTGCCAAAAAAGAAACCGATTGAAAGATGTTTTTTTGGATACTGTCACACACAACTCATTTGAATATAATTTGACATCCTTTAATCTGAGTCAGGGGGACACCGTGGAGATCTACAGACAAACTGGATACACACGCTATGTTCAAATCTTCCCTGGTGGCTCACCTCGTGGCATTGAAGTGATCAACAACAGTTCCACCATCCATTTCTCCCACATCAGTTACGCAAAAGGAGATTACTTGATCCTCAGTAGAAGAGATGGTCAGTGCCTGAGAGTAGGTAGGGTGCATATTCATGATCTTTATTCTGGTCCAGGGGGTGCAGCTGGTCTTGGACCTCAGATACCACCGTACCCTCATAAGGAGCATTTTCCGTCACCAGGGGATACTGTGACCCTTCTCTGTCCTGTTCGCTCTGAGTACAGAGGAAAGGTGGAATGGCAAACTCCAGGTAAACGTCTCTCATATGACCCCTACCTAGAGATCACTAGCCTCCTCAACTCTGTTCAGGAGATGTACATTGACGAACAAAATTACTCCCTGGTCATTCCATCAGTCTCCGCCGACCACTCTGGTTTCTATGAATGCAAATCGTGGTATTCGCAATGTTCCCATACGCTCTCTGTGTGTGTGGCACTGGAACCAACGCGTGTGATGTTCTCTCAGAATGACAATGCTACTCTTGTCTGTGCCAGTCGTGAAACATATGTGCTGTCAACTCAGTGGTTTGGAGGATCTGAGTCGGAGAATAAGATTCTGGACTCTTGGGGTGCGTCTGCAGACCTGCCTGAGGAGCTGAGGGGCAGAGTGAACACGTCCGACCTTAAGCACTCCCTCACCATATCCAGCCTCTCACCAGAAGACAACAGAGTCTACAGGTGCCTCTATAAGCAGCTTGGAAGCCGCTGTGCTTCAAGACGTTTCCACCTCGTGTACAAGCATCCATTTGGAGCGGACTCTACTTTCTACAAGGTGTACTCTTCACTGATAGGCTGCGGGCTAATGCTTGTGGCGGTCATCATAATCGTCCGCAGTCTGAGGATGAAAAAGGGACAACAGGCTCCTCAGCTGTACGAAGAGGTGAGAATGGACAGGCTGCCACGGCAACCAGACAGTGTAGACGAGCAGAACAGACATGACGAAGATGTGTGATGATGA
This sequence comes from Sardina pilchardus, assembly GCF_963854185.1. Classification (NCBI taxonomy): domain Eukaryota; kingdom Metazoa; phylum Chordata; class Actinopteri; order Clupeiformes; family Clupeidae; genus Sardina; species Sardina pilchardus. The sequence goes on from NC_085005.1 coordinate 29,607,931, forward strand.
TGATCATGTTGGTGCTGGTGATGATGCTGATGGTGATTTTGGTAGTGGTGGTGATGAGATCACTCTCTCAGTTTATGAGATAAACTTTCTCAGTTTAGCCATAGTAAGTTTGTCTCAGATCGTTGTGTACCCTCTCATGTACTGCAGGTACTCAATATAATCAGAAAGAATGTCTTATTATAAAATTACATTTTGATTTCTCCTTTATTTACTGTTCTGTAAATGTCATTTTATTTGGTTTCTATCTGTTTTGTTGTCCATCATGTTCACTGTCAAAACATTATTATCAAATAAAGTGTGAAATTTCAACACTGAATTATTATTTGTTTTGTGATTTCCCTGTACAGCACACAATTTCTCATGATGATTTCTGATATTTAACTAAAGCCACCTACACGTGCCTTTTATCAGTGTGCTATTTTGCTGCTAAAACTGCAACCACTGAAAAAAAAGTCCCTTTCTGATCTCTCAGTTCAATCACAAACACATATCTACACGGACCATCTTTTACCAAGGATCCTGTATGTTGAAATCTCAAGTCAGACCAAAAGAGACAAAATGGCCTCAGTCAAGCAGGTTGGGTTCTTTCGGATATTCCAGTTCAGTTGTGCCTGATATTCAAATGCATCCGTAAAAGCCCTGAAAATGTGACATGTTCACAATATGGACCTTCAAAGTTATCCTCATTTCCCCCCAACACCACAAATGTGTATGTATGCAGGTTAGGGATTCTGTCTTATGATTTAAGTTGTAATCCCCCCCAAATAGTTAGGATGATATTGTGTTGTCTTGCTCAGGGCACCATCAACCTCTCCCCAGACTTACTTCTATCAAATCTTGTTTTTTTTTATATAAATACTAAAGTATATTCATTACTGATTGCATAAAGGCGTCATTGGCCTATCAGTTAAGCCCTCCAATTGAGACTGAAGGATGGCAGGTTCGATCCCTGACTGGTATAAGATCTTGGTGGCAGGTTCGATCCCTGACTGGTATAAGATCTTGGTGGCAGGTTCGATCCCTGACTGGTATAAGATGTGGGTGGCAGGTTCGATCCCTGACTGGTATAAGATCTGGGTGGCAGGTTTGATCCCTGACTGGTAGGAAAGATGTGGGTGGCAGGTTTGATCCCTGACTGGTATAAGATCTGGGTGGCAGGTTTGATCCCTGACTGGTAGGAAAGATGTGGGTGGCAGGTTCGATCCCTGACTGGTATAAGATCTTGGTGGCAGGTTCGATCCCTGACTGGTATAAGATCTGGGTGGCAGGTTCGATCCCTGACTGGTATAAGATGTGGGTGGCAGGTTCAATCCCTGACTGGTATAAGATGTGGGTGGCAGGTTCGATCCCTGACTGGTACAAGATGTGAGTGGCAGGTTCGATCCCTGACTGGTAGGAAAGATGTGGGTGGCAGGTTTGATCCCTGACTGGTATAAGATCTGGGTGGCAGGTTTGATCCCTGACTGGTAGGAAAGATGTGGGTGGCAGGTTCGATCCCTGACTGGTATAAGATCTTGGTGGCAGGTTCGATCCCTGACTGGTATAAGATGTGGGTGGCAGGTTTGATCCCTGACTGGTATAAGATGTGAGTGGCAGGTTCGATCCCTGACTGGTATAAGATCTTGGTGGCAGGTTCGATCCCTGACTGGTATAAGATCTGTGTGGCAGGTTCGATCCCTGACTGGTATAAGATGTGGGTGGCAGGTTCGATCCCTGACTGGTATAAGATGTGGGTGGCAGGTTTGATCCCTGACTGGTATAAGATGTGAGTGGCAGGTTCGATCCCTGACTGGTATAAGATGTGGGTGGCAGGTTTGATCCCTGACTGGTATAAGATGTGGGTGGCAGGTTTGATCCCTGACTGGTATAAGATGTGGGTGGCAGGTTCGATCCCTGACTGGTATAAGATCTTGGTGGCAGGTTCGATCCCTGACTGGTATAAGATCTGTGTGGCAGGTTCGATCCCTGACTGGTATAAGATGTGGGTGGCAGGTTCGATCCCTGACTGGTATAAGATCTGGGTGGCAGGTTCGATCCCTGACTGGTATAAGATGTGGGTGGCAGGTTCGATCCCTGACTGGTATAAGATCTGGGTGGCAGGTTCGATCCCTGACTGGTATAAGATGTGGGTGGCAGGTTCGATCCCTGACTGGTATAAGATCTGGGTGGTGGGAGTGATTACACAGCACTCTCACATTCACATCCACAGATGAGGTGCCGTTGAGCAAGACAGTTAAACCCCAACTGCAATTGTATAATGCAGCATTTTCACCCACTGAATTATTATACAAAAAACATCTGTATGTATTATATACAATAATACTTTGTATAATCTCTGATGTGGGAAATTAGGTGGGAACATAAAAAAAAAAACATTCCTAACATCTACAAAAATGATCAACTTTCCATAGAAAAAAAGGACAGAACATGAGAAGAAATCATCAATGACTTTAATATATGAATCTATTGTTTCATAGTGGGTGAGTTTCTCCTAAATTCGCCAGTTAGGAGCTACTTTTAGCCTCAAAATTCTCTGTGAATATGGGCCCTGGTAAGCAGTCTACTGTCCACACATCTGTGTATGTGTTAAGTACGGTATATGTTGTCAGTCATTGTTAATAAACTTTATTTTCCCTGTTGGAACCACATCTCCTGCTGTTTAGTTACGAATATGAGTGCCTTATGGGATAGAGTACTGATTTGTGAATTATATCTTTGGGTGAAAATCCCATCGTGGCGTAGTCAGCACATCAACCACTTGCCACATATTCTTTTTACATGTAGGCCTACACTTCTTATGGTGTTTATTCAACCTAATATCCCCTATGAGATGTATGTGTGTCTTTTAGTATAAAAGTGATCTTATATTGTATATGACATGTACTGGTTTTATATAAAACACAGAATAGTTCTGCCCGATTTAAATAAGGATGACATAATAGCTGTGTTTGAATCATGGCAGGGTTTTTTTTCAATATAGGTGGTTTCCTGTCGACTCTTTAAAACACAGATATATCGGAGGGTTTTTTGCGACTCTTTTTTCGTCACAACCAACACTCTTGATCTCTTAGTCGAATCGCACGCTGTCTTTTGAAGTCAGAAGTCGGAGGCACACAGATGAGATGGCCACGTTCAAGCAGGTCGCATTCTTACTGATATTCCAGCTCAGTTCTGCTCAACTTGATCTGATCGGTGAGGTGGTTTTTGGATGTTCAGGTGAAGATGGCGTTTTTGATTTTCGAATGAAGACTGAAGAGCGTGTTACACATGTATTCTACAAGAGTTCTGGAGACGACCCTCATCTCCTGATTGACATCTCTGGAGACCGAGTCACACAAACAGCAAGAGCTGAGAGCAACATGCCGTCCGGATTCCAGCTGAAGAATCTTAAACTATCAGACAGTGGACTATACAGAGCTGAGACATGGAGACAGGGGACACTTCACTTTAGTCGCACCTTCCAACTGACCGTTTGCCAAAAAAGAAACCGATTGAAAGATGTTTTTTTGGATACTGTCACACACAACTCTTTTGAATATAATTTGACATCCTTTAATCTGAGTCAGGGGGACACCATGGAGATCTACAGAGACACTGGAACACGCTATGTTCAAATCTTCCCCGGTGGCTCACCACGTGGCATTGAAGTGATCAACAACAGTTCCACCATCCATTTCTCCCACATCAGTTACGCAATAGGAGATTACTTGATCCTCAGTAGAAGAGATGGTCAGTGCCTGAGAGTAGGTAGGGTGCATATTCATGATCCTTATCCTTCTAGTCCAGGGAGTCCACCTGGTCTTAGACCTCAGATGTCACCGTACCCTCATAAGGAGCATTTTGCGTCACCAGGGGATACCGTAACCCTTCTCTGTCCTCTTCTCTCTGAGTACAGAAGAAAGGTGGAATGGCAAACTCCAGGTAAACGTCTCTCATATGACCCCTCCCTAGTGATCACTCGCCTCCTCAACTCTTTTCAGGAGATGTACATTGACGAACAAAATTACTCCCTGGTCATTCCATCAGTCTCCGCCGACCACTCTGGTTTCTATGAATGCAAATCGTGGTATCCGCAACGTTCCCATACGCTCTCTGTGTGTGTGGTACTGGAACCAACGCGTGTGATGTTCTCTCAGAATGACAGTGCTACTCTTGTCTGTGCCAGTCGTGAAACATATGTGCTGTCAACTCAGTGGTTTGGAGGATCTGAGTCGGAGAATAAGATTCTGGACTCTTGGGGTGCGTCTGCAGACCTGCCTGAGGAGCTGAGGGGCAGAGTGAACACGTCCGACCTTAAGCACTCCCTCACCATATCCAGCCTCTCACCAGAAGACAACAGAGTCTACAGGTGCCTCTTTAAGCAGCTTGGAAGCCGCTGTGCTTCAAGACGTTTCCACCTCGTGTACAAGCATCCATTTGGAGCAGACTCTACTTTCTACAAGGTGTACTCTTCACTGATTGGCTGCGGGCTAATGCTTGTGGCGGTCATCATAATCGTCCGCAGTCTGAGGATGAAAAAGGGACAACAGGCTCCTCAGCTGTACGAAGAGGTGAGAATGGACAGGCTGCCACGGCAACCAGACAGTGTGGACGAGCAGAACAGACATGACGAAGATGTGTGATGATAATGATGATGGTTTTGTTAGTGATGATAATGATTTTGATGATGATGCTGATAGTGGTGATGATGATTTTGGTAGTGATGGTGTTGGTGATGATTTTGGTAATGGTGATGATGGTGCTTGTGATGATGATGATGTTGGTGGTGGTGGTTGTAATGATGATGATGATGATAATGGTGGCGGTGATGTTGGATTCTCACTCTAGCCATAATTACTCTCTGATTGTTGTGTACCCTCTTATATACTGCATGTTCAGAAAGAATGTCTTATTGTAAAATTAGATTTTTTTTTCCTTTTCTTTTATCTATTCTGTAAATGTCAGTCATTGCATTTTATTTCAATCTGTTTTGTTTCCCATCATTTTCATTGTAACTTTGGTGATTCATTAAGCAATACTATCAAATAAAGTGTTACATTGCAACAATTAATTATTATTTATTTCGTATTTTTTCTCACTATGATTTCTGTTTCTAAACACTTAAAATTACAATTGATTTGTAATGTTTTGCCATGAGAATTCATTTGACAAACAATTTGAAAACCCTTGCTCTAAAAAAGGAGAAATAAGAAACAGGAGATTTACAAGAAAAAACCCAGGTAAACTATTTTTTTAACACAAAAAATCATCTGTTATGGTCCAGATATACAATTTGAACACAAAAAATCATCTGCTATGTCCCAGATAGACTATTTGAACACATACAAATAATCTGTTATGTCCCAGATAGACAATTTGAACACAAGAAATCATGTGTTACAGCCCAGATAGACTATTTGAACACCAGAAATCATCTGTTATGTCCCTGATAGATTATTTGAACACAAGAAATCATCTGTTTATGCCTGGTTCAAAGGCCATAACTAAATTGAAGGTTCACCTTCTGAAGATTTGTCATACAAAATAAACAAACGGGTGAAATGTCCTTGCCAGTAATGAGAATGAGTCAGTATGCCAGTGAAGTGCATGAGTGTGATGTGGATGAGAACTGAAATGGGTGAATGTGAAACAAACATGAACAATAGAAATGTGGCTCTCTGAAACCCCCAGGAGCCCCCAAACAGCAGCCCAACTCCCCTCCACGGGGGCAGCAGTTAGCACCAGCAGACCAATACCTGCAATGACAAGACAGACCACAAGGAGAAAGTGCACACAGACGGCCCAAACAGGGCGCCACACATCACTGATACACATTTCAGCTGTAGCCAGTTGATGCCAGTCGTTATGCCCTATGAAGGCCACAAGAGCAGTGTTGCCACAGTTACTTTGAACAAGTAATCCGATTACTGATTACTGACTACTCCTTTAAAAGTAACTTAGTTACTTTACTGATTACTTGATTTTAAAAGTAACTAAGTTAGATTACTTAGTTACTTTTTAAACTGCACAAAGTAATTTCAGGGAGGTATCTAAAAAATACTTTAACCTACTGAGATACTGAAATAGCTTAGGCTACAGATGAATATGTTTGTTCAACACAGTACACACAGCACCCTCTCTCCCTCTCTCTCCCTCTCCGTTGCATGCGTCAGGCAGCCGCTATATGCGAACTCGGGATGTTTAGATAGGCCTAGGACTTTGTCGCCAACACAAGAGTGTAGCTACAACGTACCTTAATGTTGTCATAGATGACTCAAGCTCAAAATATGCCTACTGACTATATTTTCATATAGGAAACGCGCCTCTCTCCTCCCTGCATTGTTGTTTTACGTTTGTGTCGCTGCGTGGAGCCTACACATGAGTTGTCCTCATGCTGAAAACGTGAGCATAGCCTACACAACAAGAAGAAAGCAACATGAAAATGACAAAAATAGTAACGCACGGAGACTATAGGTGCCTCTCATGTAAAGTTTATACGTCCTCCCTCGCTCCTCGGGCCTCGATCCTCACTGATCTACATAAGGAAAGATAGACGAAGGGATAGACTATCGTTGTTGCCGCCCCATCATTCTTTATGTAGATCAGCGAGGATCGAGGCCCGAGGAGCGAGGGAGGACGTATAAACTTTACATGAGAGGCACCTTTGGATGAATAACTTTAATCCGATTACTGGTTTGGAAATAGTAGCGCGTTAGATTACTCGTTACCGAAAAAAGTGGTCAAAATACAGGAACGCGTTACTAAGTAGCGCAGTACAGTACCAGTGCCCCTGTTGCTGAGGAAGAGTCAGTACAGCACCCAACTCACAGTGCCCCTGCTGCTGAGGAAGAGTCAATACAGTACCAGTGCCCCTGCTGCAGAGGAAGAGTCAATACAGTACCAGTGTTCTTGCTGCTGAGGAAGAGTCAGGTTGGTACCCAACTCACAGTGCCCCTGGCTGCTGAGGAAGAGTTAAGTTGGTTTCCTGTTGACACTTCTTTTTTTGACGCTCACTATGAGGAATGGAGTAGCTCTCTTACCTCACACCTCTGGCTTTTCTGTCACTGCCTTTTTCCTGCCAGTGCTGCACCCACAGCAAAGTCCTTATCTGATCGTCAGCCAAATCGCAGGCTCATTTTTACACAGACTATCGTCTACTAGCTGTGTGTTAAAGTCACGAGTCGGAGGCACACGGATAAAATGGCCACATTCATGCAGGTTGCATTCTTACTGATATTCCAGTTCAATTCTGCTCAACTTGATCCGATCGATGAGGTGGTTTTTGGATGTTCAGGTGAAGATGCCATTTTTGATTTTCGAATGAAGACTGAAGAGCGTGTGACACATGTATTCTACAAGAGGTCTGGAGACGACCCTCAGCTCATCTCTGGAGACCGAGTCACACAAACAGCAAGAGCTAAGAGCAACATGCCATCCGGATTCCTGCTGAAGAATCTTACCCTGTCAGATAGTGGACTATACAAAGTTGAGACATGGAGAGAGGGGACACTTCAGTTTAGTCGCAACTTCCAATTGACGGTTTGCCAAAAAAGAAACTACTTGGAACAATATTTTGTGGATATGTTCTCCGTGATTTTTGTGAAAATAAATTCATTTGAAATCAATTTGGCATCCTTTGATCCAAGTCAGGGGGATACACTGAAGATCTACAAGAAAACTATAACTCGCCATGTTCAAATCTTCCCTGGTGGCTCACCAAGGGGAATGAAAGTGATCAGCAACAGTTCCACCATCCGTTTCTACATCATCGACCATGAGGTAGAAGGAGCGTACCTGATCCTTACTAGAAGAGACAGTCAGTGCCTGACACTAAAGGAAATTAACATTGAGTATATTGGCTTGAGACCAATGTCAGGCATTGCTTATTACAGTCAGTTTCCAGAGTACATTCAAGAGGAACTTTTTCCTTCACCAGGGGATACCGTGACCCTTCTCTGTCCTGTTGAGTACAGAAGAAAGGTGGAATGGCAAACTCCAGGTAAACGTCTCTCTTATGACCCCTCCCTAGTGATCACTAGCCTCCTCAACTCTGGTGAGGAGATGTACATTGACAAGCAAACTTACTCCCTGGTCATTCCATCAGTCACGGCCGACCACTCTGGTTTCTATGAATGCAAATCATGGTTCTTTCAACGTTCCCATACACTCTCTGTGTGTGTGGTACTGGAACCAACGCGTGTGATGTTCTCTCAGAATGACAATGCTACTCTTGTATGTGCCAGTCGTGAAACGCATGTGCTGTCAACTCAGTGGTTTAGAGGATCTGAGTCGGAGAATAAGATTCTGGACTCTTGGGGTGCGTCTGCAGACCTGCCTGAGGAGCTGAGGGGCAGAGTGAACACGTCCGACCTTAAGCACTCCCTCACCATATCCAGCCTCTCACCAGAAGACAACAGAGTCTACAGGTGCCTCTATAAGCAGCTTGGAAGCCGTTGCGCTTCAAGACGTTTCCACCTCGTGTACAAGCATCCATTTGGAGCGGACTCTACCTTCTACAAGGTGTACTCTTCACTGATTGGCTGCGGGCTAATGCTTGTGGCGGTCATCATAATCGTCCGCAGTCTGAGGATGAAAAAGGGACAACAGGCTCCTCAGCTGTACGAAGAGGTGAGAATGGACAGGCTGCCACGGCAACCAGAGAGTGTGGAGGAGCAGATCAGACATGACGGAGATGTGTGATGATGATGATGGTGATGATGATGGTAGTGGTGGTGATGCTGATGGTGGTTTTAGTAGTGATCATGGTGGTGATGATGATTTTGATGATGTTGGTGCTTGTGATGATGATGATGATAATAGTGGTGGTGGTGACAGATTCTCAGTTTAGCCATAATTACTCTCAGATCGTTGTATTCTCTCTATAGTACTGCATGTTCAGAAAGATTTTTTTTTTTTACATTTTATTTCTACTGTATCTGTTTTGTTTTCCACCATTTTCATTGTAACTTTGGCGATTCATTAAGCAATACTATCCAATAAAGTGTGACATTGCAACACTGAATTAATATTTATTTTGTATTTTTTTCTTACTATGATTTCTGTTTCTAAACACGTACAATTACAATTGATGTGTGATGTTTTGCCATGATAATTCATTTGACATACAATTTGAAAAGCTTTGATCTAAGAAAGGGGAAATGAGAAACAGGAGATTTACAAGAGAAAAAAAACAGATAGACTATTTGAACACAAACGACCCAGATACCTGCAATGACAAGACAGACCACAAGGACAAAGTGCACACAGACGCCCCAAAGAGGATGCCACACATTACTGATACACATTTCAGCAGTGTTGAGTCCTATGAAAGAATATAATATACAGTATGACAGATAACCCCAATGATGACATTAATATGATGTGTTAAGGCCTATGAAGGCCACAAGAGTGCAGGTATGTTGGAATCTTTTGGACTTTGCATGGTTTGCTGCCCTTTGCTGTACCACAGTGGCATGGTTTGCTTCCCGTTGAGTCTTCACTGATGGATATCCCCCCCCCAATGTGCATGTCTACTGTATGTGTTGTCTTGTAAGGATGTCAATTCTCTCTCTAACTGCAACCTAGTTTACCCACGGGTACCAATAAAGTAACCTGAACCTGAACCTGAACCTGATATCCGTTTTCTCTTTTTTGTCTTTTCTCACCAGGAAGTGAGTACCCCTCAGGCTACCTACTGTGACGTTGCACTCAGGCTGCTGATTTGCTGCTAAAACGGCAAACACAGAAAAAAAGTCCCTTTCTGATCTCTCAGTTAAATCACAAACGCATATCTACACAGACCATCTTCTACCAAGGATCCTGCATGTTGAAATCTCAAGTCAGAGGCACGCCGACAAAATGGTCACAAAATGGTCCCAAAATGGTCTGATAATCAAATTCACCTGTTAAAACACTGAAAATGTTACATTTTCACAATGTGTGGCCTTTTAAGGTGCTCTAAAGCCATGTTGCATAACATCACTTCTGTTGATGTTCAAACAAAACAGAGAGCTACTGTAGCTCGCTACTCAAAATGTGTATGACTGTGCAGGTTAGGGATGTTGCCTTATGATTAAAGTAATTCCCCCACCCCTACAAATAGTTATGATGACATTATGTTATAATGTCCAGTAGAGGGTCATTAACCATACAGTGTCCCTGGCTGCTGAAGAACAGCAAGGCTAGTTTCCTATTGACTCTTCAAACATAGTTTTATCTCTGTTTTTTCTCCCTTTCACTATGAGGAAGGGGGTAGCTCTACTATGCTAGACCTGTGCCTTTCGTCACATGGCTGTTTTGCTGCCACACTGCACACACACACACACAAATAGTTTTTTGATCTCTCAGCCCAATCGGAAGCTCATATCTTCACAGACCATCGTCTACAAGCTGTGTGTTGAAGTCGGAGGCGCACAGATGAAATGGCTGCATTCATGCAGGTTACATTCTTACTTATATTGTTTGAATTGGCTCAACTTGATCTGATAGGTGAGGTGGTTTTTGCGTGTCCAGGTGAATATGCCATGTTTTATTTTCCGGTGGCGACTGAAGAGCGTGTGGCACATGTATTCTACAAGAGCTCTGGAGACGGCCCTCACCTCATGATTGACATCTCTGGAGACCGAGTCACACAAACAGCAAGAGCTGAGAGCAACATGCCGTCTGGATTCAAGCTGAAGAATCTTAAACTATCAGACAGTGGACTATACAGAGCTGAGACATGGAGACAGGGGACACTTCAGTTTAGTCGTAACTTCCGTTTGACCGTTTGCCAAAAAAGAAACCACTTGGATAACAATTCTGTGGATATTTCCTTTATTGGCTCATTTAAATATAATTTGGCATCCTTTGATCTGAGTCAGGGGGACAAACTAGAGATCTACAAGAAAACTGGAACTCACCATGTTCAAATCTTCCCTGGTGGAACCCAAAGTGGAATGAAAGTGGTCCTTGACAGTTCCACCATCCATTTCTTCAACATCAACTATGAGGACCAAGGAGTGATTCTGATCCTCACAAGGAGAGACGGTCAGTGCCTGTCTCTCCTAGTTTTTGATCTTAAGGACATTAACATGTACTTTTTGATGGAGGACTTTGATGGAGGGCTCTGGTGATTTAGGTGTAATCCCAGATTACACTCATAAGGAGCATTTCATGATTTCAGCTTCACCAGGGGAGACCGTGACCCTTGTCTGTCCTGTTGACTCTGAGTACAGAGGAAAGGTGGAATGGCAAACTCCAGGTAAACGTCTCTCTTATGACCCCTACCTAGTGATCACTAGCCTCCTCAACTCTGGTCAGGAGATGTACATTGACAAACAAACTTACTCCCTGGTCATTCCATCAGTCACGGCTGACCACTCTGGTTTTTATGAATGCAAATCGTGGTATTCGCAATGTTCCCATACGCTCTCTGTGTGTGTGGTACTGGAACCAACGCGTGTGATGTTCTCTCAGAATGACAATGCTACTCTTGTCTGTGCCAGTCGTGAAGCGTATGTGCTGTCAACTCAGTGGTTTGGAGGATCTGAGTCGGAGAATAAGATTCTGGACTCTTGGGGTGCGTCTGCAGACCTGCCTGAGGAGCTGAGGGGCAGAGTGAACACGTCCGACCTTAAGCACTCCCTCACCATATCCAGCCTCTCACCAGAAGACAACAGAGTCTACAGGTGCCTCTATAAGCAGCTTGGAAGCCGTTGCTCTTCAAGACGTTTCCACCTCGTGTACAAGCATCCATTTGGAGCAGACTCTACTTTCTACAAGGTGTACTCTTCACTGATTGGCTGCGGGCTAATGCTTGTGGTGGTCATCATCATCGTCCGCAGTCTGAGGATCAAAAAGGGACAGCAGGCTCCTCAGCTGTACGAAGAGGTGAGAATGGACAGGCTGCCACGGCAACCAGACAGTGTGGAGGAGCAGAACAGACATGACGGAGATGTGTGATGAAGATGATGATGATGATGAGGATGATGGTGGTGGTGGTGATGACGATGATGATGATGCTTGTGATTGTTGTGTACCCTCTAACTTGGTTTTGGTGGTGGTGGTTATGATGATAATGATGATGATGCTGGTGATGGTGGTTATGGTGGTGGTAATGGTGATGATGATGATGATACTGGTCGTTATGGTGGATTGGTGGTCGTGATGATAGACTCTCAGTCTAACCATAATTACTCTCAGATGGTTGCGTACCCTCTAATATACTGCTTGTAGGGAAAATCATCAGAGAGAATGTCTTATTGTAAAATTACATTTTCATTTTTTCGGTATTGACTGTCTGCTTTCAAATGTCAGTAATTGCATTTCATTGCTATCTGTTTTGTTTTCCATCATTTTCATTGTAAATGGTGATTTGTTAAGTAATACTATAAAATAAAGTGTGACATTTCATGAACTATTACTCAGTTTGTGTTTTCTCACTAAGACACATTTGTATTTGTATAACTTGTGCGACAGAAGAACCATTACAATTACACTACCCTGTGGCTTCATCTCTACTCAAATAAATGTTATTTTTCTAAAACGGATAGTTCCGGTCCTTGATTACGGTTGGCTGAATCGTGTTCGATGCCGTTGTATATAGCACGATAAACACACCTTGACCGCATTTCGTTCTATAGTAATGCGCTAGCACAAAACTAGCACAAAAGTTAGAGTGGCTGCGTCTCGTTGTTGCATGGCAACCATTCATATGGAGGGAATATATTTATTGGCGGAAGAATGATTATCTGAATACATCGTTACTTTTTCGTTGCTGTGCCTTTGTTTCATGAAATCTTGCTGGATCGACGTGGTAACCGTTTTAGAAAAGCAATAAGCTTGTGTATCTGTATGTGAGTGTGTGTGTGTAGGTGTGTATGTGAGTGTGTGTGTGCATGTGTGTGTGTGCGTGTGTGTGCGTGTGTGTGTGTGTGTGGTGATGGTGGAAACTACCTGAGTATGTATTTATAGCAGTACGTGCTGTCACTCTGTGGTGTTCATGTGCTGTTTGTGTTCCAGGAATTAGCAGGAGAAGGAAGCCACATCCTTTCACATACACACACGCACACAAGCATACACACACACACACACACACACACACACACACACACACACACTCCTGTACACACACACAACACACACACACACACACACACACACACACACACACCTACACAGCTGCACACACACACACACACACACACACACACACACTTTTCACAGCTCCTATCATGACACCATCACCCATGGGTGGTGCTGCCCCCATCTGAAGAGAGCAGCTGAGGTCAAGGGCATAAAAGCAAACAGCAGGATGCCTCCGTAAACAAATATGCTGTTGACCGACCTGCTTCACTAGTAGAGCAGCGAGATGCCCAGGGCCTGCCGCCATGATATGCAGCAGGATGTCCTGTGTTGTCATATCCTGTCCTGCCCTGTCCTGTCCTGTCCTACTGCGTCAGTGAGCTGGTTCGCGGTGGTCACCCTTCAGGACAAGCAGCATCCTCATCACGACGAGTCAGCGTTTCCCACGGCAACCATGGTCCAGTTCTCCCCAGTTTGTGTCCAGTTACAGTATGTGTTAGCATAATGGGGCATCCCAGGAGTCTTGGTATCTGGATAAAAGAGAAGAGAAAAGAAATGACAGCTCTCGGGAATCACTGATCCTAACATGACATGACAGGATAACATACACGTAGATGATACACTCTTAAGGCCCGTTCACACCAAGAACAAGAACGGTAACGATAACGATAACTATAAACAAATATCGCTCTCGTTAATATGTAATATGTATGTATAATATGTATTAATGTAACGTTCACACATAAACTATAACGATAAAGACATGAAGAACGATATCGTAGTTGATCACTTTCAGAGCGATTTTGAGAACGATAAAAAGCTAACAGCCAATCAGAACCCGTAATATTCTAGCCATCACATTCATTAACATGAGGAGAGACTTTTCTTATCGTTGGCCAGTGTGGACGGTTTTATCGTTATGGTTATAGTTATCGTTCTCGTTATCGTTCTTGGTGTGAACGGCCCTTTAAGCTCTTATGACTATGAGGGACGTCACAACGAGCCTAGAAAAGGTTCAAAGGTTAATGTGTTGTGACGTCGTTGTGACGTCCCTCATAGTAATAAGAGCTTACTCTTATGACTATGAGGGACGTCACAACGAGCCTAGAAAAGGTTCAAAGGTTAAAGTGTTACGGCCCGAGCTGTGGCGCGGCTGGCTGGAGCACCTGCACCGTATGCCGTCGACTCGGGTTCAATTCCCACTCCGGGGTCCTTTCCGAATCCCACCCTGACTCTCTCCCATTCAGTGCCTGTCACTCTCCACTGTCCTGTTTCATTAAAGGCATAAAAAGCCCAAAGCCCAAATACTTAGAAAACTCTCTAGTACTCATAGCGCAGACCTCAGCCTGTATTGCTCTTGCTAGGTTGTCATGCATTTTAACCTAAACTATTCAGATCGCCACCACGTGGCCATACCATGCCATTACACCCTAAGCAAAACACATAAACGGCTCCGGAATCCCGACGGATATACGGATCACTCCCGAAATTTAATCGTTTCTTCCTTGGATCATGTCTGACATTCGCAATCCATCCATTACTTTTTGAGTTATCTTGGCGGAGGTAAAAAAAAAAAAAAGTTTAAAGCTTTAGTGCTTCTACAGAGCTGCAGAGCCTTTAATGAAACAGAACATTTGTTGAGTTTTGAACTTGCAAGAGAGTGCAGTATACCCTTGCAAAGGAGTCATTTACTGGAATGGTAAGTGATTGGAAAGTGGGTCACCTTAAAGTGAAGCAGCACAGACCATTTCTGTGCATCGAGGCAAAGAGCCTCTGCCATCTGCCTCTTTCTCTCTCTCCCTCTCTCTCACTCCCTCTCTCTCACACACTCATTCACTCTCACTCGCTTCCTCTCTTTTTCTCTCTCTCTCTCCCTCTCTCTCACACATTCACTCAATCAGTCTCTCCCTCTCTCTCTCCCTATCTCTCTCTCTCCCTCTCTCTCTCCCTATCTCTCTCTCTCTCTCTCTCTCCCTAACTCTCTGTCTCTGTCTCTGACTCTACTCAACTCAGCCTTTCCTCCTCTGCATATTGATATAACACACAGATAAAGATCCTTGCTAGTCTGACCCTTCCCACAGTTGTATAGCCGCGCAGACGTTCCCACTGGCCCCCTGTACCCCACATCCATGCAGCAGCCCCCTGTATCAGCCCCCTGTACCCCACATCCATGCAGCAGCCCCCTGTAACAGCCCCCTGTACCCCACATCCCTGTAGCAGCTCCCTGTACCCCACATCCCTGCAGCAGCCCCCTGTATCAGCCCCCTGTACCCCACATCCATGCATCAGCCCCCTGTAACAGCCCCCTGTACCCCACATCCCTGTAGCAGCTCCCTGTACCCCACATCCCTGCAGCAGCCCCCTGTAACAGCCCCCTGTACCCCACATCCCTGTAGCAGCCCCCTGTACCCCACATCCCTGCAGCACCCCCCTGTACCCCACATCCATGCAGCAGCCCCCTGTAACGGCCCCCTGTACCCCACATACATGCAGCAGCCCCCTGTACCCCACATCCATGCAGCATCCCCCTGTAACAGCCCCCTGTACCCCATATACATGCAGCAACCCCCTGTAACAGCCCCCTGTACCTCACATCCACAGCAACCCCCTGTAACAGCCCCCTGTAACAGCTCCCTGTACCCCACATCCCTGTAACGGCCCCCTGTAACCCACATCCATGCAGCAGCTCCCTGTACCCCACATCCATGCAGCAGCCCCCTGTAACAGCCCCCTGTAACCCACATCCATGCATCAGCCCCGTGTAACAGCCCCCTGTACCCCACATCCATGCAGCAGCCCCCTGTACCCCACATCCATGCAGCAGCCCCCTGTAACGGCCCCCTGTACCCCACATCCATGCATCAGCCCCGTGTAACAGCCCCCTGTACCCCACATCCATGCAGCAGCTCCCTGTACCCCACATCCATGCAGCAGCTCCCTGTACCCCACATCCATGCAGCAGCTCCCTGTACCCCACATCCATGCAGCAGCCACAGCTTCAGGGCAGCCGGAGTGATTGAGTAACTTATCAAGTTTCGTCTGGCCCTCAACCCACACACACACACACATACACACACACGCACGCACACACACACACACACACACACACACACACACACACACACACACACGAGAACAAGTGAGAGGAGGGCAGAGGAGAGTGAGGAGGTAGAGCATCCTAGACAGGGGATGGTTCCGGAGTGGCGCTGGGCCAGCTCAGCCGCATCCGCACCAGACCAGAGCCAGATCTGGCCGAGCTCTGTTCGGAACTCTGCTACTCTGTGATTCTAAGAACTTAAGCTCCTGTTTGAAGCACTCCACTGAGGATTGCGTAATGCCAGAACTCTGCAGTGCATGTAGATCATCATAGAAGTGTACAGTATGTATGTTTACTGTATGTCTTCTCTGAAAGTATATATATATATATACATATAGACAGAGAGAGAGGGAGAGAACATTGGCCCAACCACACAAAAGCCTTCCAATATACAGGTGCCGTCCGTATTCAATCAAAAGACTATTTATGTAAGTCTGAAAGCTCTCTAGAGGGCTTTGTGTTGTGTAACAGCTAGCAGATCCATTTTATAACATATAATTTGTTTTATAGTGTTATTTCGCCCTGTTTTGTTCCCTCAGTAGCATGTGTGTTGCGTTTGATTATCCCCAAGTAGCTAGTTACATTTTATACAGTAGGGGTGTCTTCATTATCCTCTGAGGTGAGACTATGCAAAAACCAGTGTACAGTTTAACTGAGGTTACAGTTTTTGAGTCTTATGTGGAGTCTGTAGAAGGTTAAAGGCACACACTGCATATTCAGAACACATGCTTTCTGCTCCAATATAAGAACATTGGCAAGAAAGCTCAACCTCCAGGTGTCACACAAAAATGTGATTGGCTGCATGCTTAGGGTGGGATGAGCCGATTGGTCATCGCCACTGTCATTATTTTTTAGATTTGACTTGATGTAGCCACCTGGAGCCGTCTTAAAGGGATAGTTCGGATTTTAAGACACGAAGTTGAATGGGTTCCCTGTCAGCAACGTAGTGCATCAGCACTGACTTACCCTCGACAGCGTCCTGTGAGCCGAGATCCAGCCGGTTTTTGATCGTTTTTGATGCCGGACTATTTTCTTCAGCAAGTTTCTGGGGTCACGAAAGTAAAGTGTTTTTCTTCTCAAAACCATATGCGTTCAACAGAGTGATATATTTGCACCACAAAAACGTTGTCCAGCTGTCAGTAGCGCGCAGTGATAGGAATCGCGAAAAATAAGTAAGTGATAACGAGGTTTGAATTTTTCCTGGACAAAGTTTTTGTGGTGCAAATATATCACTCTGTTGAACGCATATGGTTTTGAGAAGAAAAACACTTTACTTTCGTGACCCCAGAAACTTGCCGGACTACTTTCTTCAGCATCAAAAACGATCAAAAACCGGCTGGATCTCGGCTCACAGGACGCTGTCGGGGGTAAGTCAGTGCTGATGCACTACGTTGCTGACAGGGAACCCATACAACTTCGTGTCTTAAAATCCGAACTATCCCTTTAAGATGACTGCACAACGTCATTATTTCTGAGATTCTGATACTTTTTTTTAACCGGAATTGTGCATACGTCATGATTGAAAAACGTCAACATCAGAATCTCAGAAATAGCCACGGTATGCCGTCATCTTAAGACAACTGCAGGCGGATACATCAAGTCAGATGTATTGTTTGCACGAGTGCGCTGAGTGTGCTGAGCTTCCTACTGTAAACAGGTCAGCTGCTTGTAACTTTGGTGTAAGACTCCCCTGATGGCTAACAGCATGTGTGCTGGTGGCTCATATCTGGAGGTTTGTGTCCCCAGTTGTCCCAAGTTTTATTACAGGAGTTCAATCTAGGCCAAAATCAATAGAAAATCTAAATGAAGATGAGGGGAGACAGGACGGCCATTTTGGCACAGCCCTGATCTGGGCTGGAGGCTTCCGGAACATTCCGTGCTCTTTGGACACTGCCCTCTGCTGTCAGACCCTCTGCTTTCCTTTTCTCTCTCTCTCTCTCTCTCTCTCTCTCTCTCTCTCTCTCTCTCTCTTTCTCTCTCTCTCTCTAACTCATTCATATTACACTACACATTGTCAATTGACAAGTATGTTTTTATCAACATTAATGTGTTATTTTCTGGGACAGTGAATGGAGAGAAAACGGGTAGTTCAGCAAAAGAGGGAGGAGAAAGAGTGAAGGAGGTGTGTGAGTGTGAGAGGGGGATGAAGAGGTGTGAAAGAGAGAGAGAGAGGGGGATGTAGTAGAAGTGTGAAGGAGGTGTATGAGAGAGGTGAGAGTGAGAGAGGGATGTAGAGGTGTGTGTGAGAGAGAGAGAGAGTGAGAAAAACAGAGTGAGAGAGTGAAGGAGGTGAGAGAGAGAAAAAGAGTGAGAGATGGATGTGTAGAGGTGTGAGAGTGTGTGAAAGAGACCAAAGGGAGAAAGATAATGTATTTTAATAGGCTTTTAGAGAAACGTGCACTTGGCGACGCGACACACACACACACACACACACACACACACACATACATACTGTACACACACACATAAACACACATACACATACACACACACACACACACATGCACACACACCACCCACCCCAAAGCCTGTGGGCTTGGCCTGACAGCCCGCCCTGATAGATAGTTGTTTTAACGGCGCCTTGGGCCGAAGAGAGCCTCGCTGGATGGAGGGGACGCAAAAGAGGGGGAGTGGGGAGTGTTGGAGTGTGTGGTCTAGATTAGGGTTTCAGGTCAAGATTAATGTCAGGACCCTGTCACCCCCCATCCCTCCCCACACACACACACACACACCCCTGGCTCCCAGTGATGCCTGCCTGGTTGCACTGGTCAATACAGAGGAATTGGTATCGACTCTCTGTAAGGCTGACATGTTCACGGAACAATCTCCTGGGGTGTTTTTTTTTTTTTCACCCCCCTTGGTCAGTTCCGCAAAGGTCAAATGTCACCTGGGGTCCCTCTGACCTGCGGTAGCACTGACCAAACCCCCTGTCATACCGGACAACCCACCCCCCACCCCCCTGACCAGCAGGTCTTTGTGAGACGGCCTTGAAGACTGCTGTCCTTAATAAGATACACAGTAACAGCACGTGTAGAATTGACGAGTAAAGGCTACCTGACACTGACAGACTTTGACAAGACTACCTGGTGCGCGTTCAAATTCGAAAACGTTTTCGGCAAACGTTTGCGATCACTTGCAAAGAAAACCACCAACATGTTCACCATGAACGTTCGCCACTGTTTGCCAAATTTGAACGCACCTCTGTTGTGGGCTTTGGGACTAGGAGGCCTGTTGTGGACTTTGGGACTAGGAGGCCTGTTGTGGACTTTGGGACTAGGAGGCCTGTTGTGGGGCTTGGGACTAGGAGGCCTGTTGTGGACTTTGGGACTAGGAGGCCTGTTGTGGACTTTGGGACTAGGAGGCCTGTTGTGGGCTTTGGGACTAGGAGGCCTGTTGTGGGGCTTGGGACTAGGAGGCCTGTTCCTTTGGGACTAGGAGGCCTGTTCCTTTGGGACTAGGAGGCCTGTTCTGGGGCTTGGAAGTGGAGGCCTGTGAGGCCACTGCAGGTGCTCGTAGCCACACAGACATGTTTGTCTGCATAGTGTTTACCTTTTTTTCTTATTCCACTGCTCTGCTTTATTAAAAAAACGGAGAAAAAAAAAACACTCGTCAGTTCCAGAGACTGTAATGTTGACATCCGTGGACTTGGATTTGCATCAATGTTTGTTGTATTTGCATGGTGTTTGTGTGACCGTACGACGTGTCGTTGAGCTATTGTTGTTGTTCATTTGTGTGTGTGTGTGTGTGTGTGTGTGTGTGTGTGTGTGTGTGTGTGTGTGTGCGTGCGTGTGCGTGTGTGTGACCGTACGATGTGTTGTTGAGCAAATGTTGTTATCTCTGTGAGTGTCACTGAATGTCAAAGTGCTGGAGCTTGTTGAGGCTGCAGATGTCGTGGCGCTTTTGTGTGGGTTGGCCCGTAAGTAACAGCTGTAAAGTTAGGACGTTAGGACACCGCAGGATCAGCCCACGAGGCGAGCCTCGTCACACAACACTTTTATCTCCCGTTTCTATTCAAACGTGCTGAAGTTAGCTGAGGCTTCGTGGAGTGCCGTAACCTGAATTGACTTCGCTTAACTTCTCTTATCTCTGAGCCACTGTGGTGAACTTCATTGAGCGCACTCGCTCACTCGTGCGCGCACACACACACACACACACACACACTTCACGCGGAGGAGGGCTGGTCGTCTGGAAGCTTCTGCGCTGAGGGGGGCCATCAGATCAAACGCTTTACACACTCATTTCTTTAGGGGGAGCGCGCACACACACACACACACACACACACACACACACACACACACACACACACACACACACACACACACATACACACACAAATACACACACACACACACACACACACACAGACATACCCGCATACAAACACACATACCCTGAGACAATAGCACACACACTGCAGTGGCAGGGGGTGACCTAGCCTTGCATGGAGCCCAGGAGATCACATGTTATACACACACACACACACACACACACACACACCTATACACACTCGTGTCCACGCAGATATGTCTTCACACATACATAGACATAATATGTATGCACATACATATAGAAACAGACGTGTGCCCACACATATATGTGCTGTGCAGACACACACACAGTCACACACACACACA
>NC_085005.1:29636205-29638705 GCF_963854185.1 Sardina pilchardus
ATGGTCTAAGCCGCTCATGTAACACACAATAAAGGTTCACCACACACATCCACACGGGGATAAACACATGAAGTGCAGCCTGAGACAAGCACGCTGTAGGCCTAATACACAACATGATAACCGTAAATACAGCTACAATAACCGGCATTGCACATCATAACACTCGCTAGCATTGCATTATGGGAGACACTCATACAACATGGACATTTACAGCCACCGACGCTACAATACTGTCCATTATCATGTCTAAGAAGTGATGTGTTAAAATGACATTGTGTGTGTGAGCTCAAGGACAACACAGTTTTGTGTCAATTTCACACAGCAACAACAACAACAACAACAACAACAAAAACGAGCAAACAAACAAACAAAAAAGGTACAACTTTTGCAGTTACGCATTTTTTATTCATTTTTTTTCCCGAGATAGCTGAACTCTGTTTTTCACCCAGCAACCCAATTGCTGTGTTGAAATTGACACAAAATGTGTTATCCCTGAGCATACAGAAGAAGTATCATGTTAAAACATAATTGTTTTAGAGTGCTATACCCTCTGAACCACTCATATGACCACGGATAACAAACAGATTAATGTTGTTTACGTCATAACAAAGTTAAAAGCATTTAGGCCGTAGCTTTAAAGTTACAGGTATACTGTACAGCTCCTTTCCAGCCAACTGCAGAGTCAGATGCTGTTGTTGTTATCCGTCCACGGAGGCCCAGTACCAGACTCCGAGGGTGGACGCGACCCCTAGGGAGTTGCCACGGACACAACCCCTAGGGAGTTGCCACGGACACAGAGGTGAGGTGATTAATGGACGCGTGAGAGGCAGGGGCCCGACTGTACAGCTGTCATTCATTACGGTTGTCACGGCAGCAGGGGAGGTGATGCGTTGCGCACGGCTCTTATTTAATCTTGATTCACTAGTTCGCCCTTGGATTGCTTGAAGTGAGTACAGAGAATAGCAAGTTTGGCTTGGTAGCTGGCCACGGTCCTGGGATGCCAATAGCGGATCATTTGTGAGTGATGACCGCTAACACCCCCCATGGATGAGGGGTCATTTGGAGCTTGGAGCTAATAGTGAAATGGAGGAGCAGGGGAGGAGGTGGGAGGCTTTGGAACTCCAGCATGACGTAAGGGGCAGCAAGGAAGGAGGGTTTTATACCCTATGTCCGGAAGTTGGGTGAGTGATGGCTGTCAATCAACCCTATGGGCTCCTCCCGAACTTTGTTTAGAAAACATCATTTCACTAGTTCGCCCTTGGATTGCTTGAAGTGAGTACAGAGAATAGCAAGTTTGGCTTGGTAGCTGGCCACGGTCCTGGGATGCCAATAGCGGATCATTTGTGAGTGATGACCGCTAACACCCCAAAAGAGCTTTAAACAGAGGCCGCTACCAGAGGGAAAGAGGGAATTGGAGATCTGGTCGAATATCTAGTATGTGACTAGTAGGCATCCAAGGACCAATGACTAAGCTACTATCTTCGATGATGGGGATAAGTTTGTGCTCTAGAAGTGGAGGCTGAGTTGTGCGTAGTGCCGAACATTCGAACCATCCGTGATAGACACTGAGCTGGATGGGGAGGACTGTGTAATACGAGTTGTAGTGATTAAGTGTAGGCGAGAGTGACCGTCTTCTCTATGGCCAGATGGTGGCAGTACGAAGGAGACTGAGAGTTAGCATTGCGATGGCTGTAGCAAGGTAAGGGGGGAATGCATTGTCACCTGTTAGAATAGAGTAGAAAGACTGTAAGAAGGAAACGTTATGGTAAGCACAGTATGTTAGACATTGAATAAATCGACAGAAGACAGATCTAAGCGGGATTAACCTCGCTGCCACACTTCCTCACTACATCTCAACAGCCCAAAAAAAACAATATCAGCACGAGGCTGCAGTGAGCCTGGAAGCAGTTTGCCGCTGGCTCTGCAAGATATGCTATGATTTACGGATCATCGTGACCCAAGTTCGACGTGGTTGAACTACACGTGGCACAGGTGCACGGGAGTGGCATCTTCATTACGCTTGTTTGACAGAGCAGCAGCCAAATGTCTTGGGGCTCAGCAGAGACGTTGTTGCAGTAATCTCGAAGCGCAGCGGGACCATCGTCGCATGGGTCTTGGGGCTCGATGGAGCCACTGTTGCTTTGGTCTTGGGGCTTTGCTATGCTATGAGGCTTCGCTATGCTATGAGCCATCGCTATGAGGGTCTTGGAGCTCAGCTGGGCTTTTGTTGCACGGGTCTTGGGACTCGATGGAATTGTTGTACATGCATCTTGGGATTCGGTGGGGGCGTCGTTGCTTGGGTCCTGGAGCTTGGCAGAGGTGTTGCTGCACGAGCCTTTTGGAATCAGTGGAACGGTCATTGCGCGTGACCTGGGATGCTGAGGAGCAGTGGTTGCGTGGGCTCTGAGGCTCGGCGTAGCTGTTGCTGCATGGTTCTTGGGCTCAGCAGAGCTGTTGTTGCATGGGTCTTGGGGCTCAGCGGAGACATCATTGCATGTGT
>NC_085005.1:29643705-29663705 GCF_963854185.1 Sardina pilchardus
ACGGCACTTCTAGTTATGGAACGAATGGGAAGCTAAGCTAACCTACACGGCATTTCTAGTTATGAAACGAATGGGAAGCTAAGCTAACCTACACAGCACTTCTAGTTATGGAATGAATGGGAAGCTAAGCTAACCTACACAGCATTTCTAGTTATGGAACAAATGGGAAGCTAAGCTACTGTAACCTACATGGCATTTCTAGATATGGAACGAATGGGAAGCTAAGCTAACCTACACAGCACTTCTAGTTATGGAACGAATGGGAAGCTAACCTACACGGCACATCTAGTTATGTCTAGTTATCTAGTTATCTCTTTCTCTCTCTTTCTCGCTCTGGCCATCTCAGAAGAGGGAGATTAGTATCAGGGTTCCATGTAAATGTCTTTAACTCGTGTATCTGTGTCTATGTGTGTGTGTGTGTATGTGTGTGTGTGTGTTTGTGTGTGTGTGTGTGTGTGTGTGTGTGTGTAAGGTATGTATAATGTATCTGTGTGTGCTGCTCATCTGTGAACGTGTGTAGCGTATGTTTCTCTGTGTGTGTGTGTGTGTGTGTGTGTGTGTGTGTGTGTGTGTGTGTGTGTGTGTTAGTGTGTCTGCTGCTGAACGTGTGTATCTCATATATCTGTGTGTGTGCTGCTGCGCTGCTGAATGTGTGTATCTCATATGTCTGTGTGTGTGTGTGTGTTTGTGTGTGTGTGTGTGTGTGTGTGTGTGCTGCCTCATCTGTGACAGCAAGAAACAACGGCTGCCTCTGATCGCCGGCCAGTTTGTTCCGTGCTCCCAGACCCAGCGCAAGGGCAACCCAGGTCCCATGCACACACACACACACACACACACACACACACACACTAACCACACACACACACACCCCCCTTTCAGTCATCCGAACCTCAACTATTCTCATACAGATGCAGCATACTTTCCACACACCACCCGATGACTCTCAGCTGGGCTTCAAAGCCGTCCGGGCCCTGGTTCAGTTCGTTTCGGTCCGCCCTGGCCCCTCACACACACACACACACACACACACACACACACACACACACACACACACACACACACACACACACACACACACACACACACACAGCTGTACACGGCATTGGGAGACCTCCCATTTATCAGGCCAGATAAACACAGGCTGCCTTTTCCTGGCATAATTGCTTGGCCAGTAGTCAGAGAGAAAGATCTCAGATGTTTATCTCATACAGACGGCTTGATATGGCGTCCCGCTGTGCGCTCACAACACAGGGAAGAGAGAAGACGGACTCCGTGACATGTTTTTGTCATAGGCTGCCAGCCCCACCACAGATCCATAAAGAGCGTGGTGTGTGTGTTTGTGTTTGTGGAATGGATACCGCTTGTCCTGGGAATAGCTGGCTGTTAGTGTGTGTGTGTGCTCAATGTTGAGTTTATTAATATGGCAGATGTTGTGATGTGAAGGAACACAGTGAAGTAAATAGATATTGTGTTGCAGTGCATGTGCAGCCTATGATGCACACACACACACACACGCGCGTGCACACACACACACACAGAGCACAGCCACACATACACACACACACACACACACATACAGTACATGATACACACAGCCACAGCCACACACACACACACACACACATACACAGTGCACAGCCACACATACACACACACACACACACACACACACACACACATACAGTACATGATACACACAGCCACACACACACACACACACACACACACACACACACACACAATGCACAGCCACCCACACACACACACACACACACACACACACACACAGACACACACACACACTCATCCGAATCATCGTCATCCTCCAAGACTGGGTTTGCAGTAACCCCAGTGCATGATGCTGCTTAAACGGTGGGGTTGTGTTGGTGGAGGAGCTAAGCTCTGCTGTGCCTGAGAGACCATCTCCCCAAGAGGCACTGCTTTTGTACGGGAGAGTCAAGGTCAAACAGGAGACGTGAGCCAAGGTCAAACTGGAGACGTGAGCGAGACAATAGCAAAGCTGACAGCCAGATCCACTGGGAGAACGACAGGGACACAGAAGAGCTCACGTTAGCTCGAACAGTTAGACACACCAGAGCAACAGGGACTCACGTTAGCTCAAACTGTTAGACACACAAGAGCAACAGGGACACAGAAGAGCTCACGTTAGCTCAAACAGTTAGACACACAAGAGCAACAGGGACTCACGTTAGCTCGTTAGCCCCCCCCCCCCCCCCCAAAAAAAAAAAACCACACCTATGCTGCCAATCGTAAACAAACACACACTAATGCATGTTGTCAGGATACACAAACACACACTCACACAGATATCTGAAGTTCTCGCACACACACACACACACACACACACACACACACACACACACACACACACATAGATATCACAAGACAAATTCCAGGTTCATGTGTATTTTGGGGCAGTTGTCTTGGGATGAAGACACAACACACATGCATACATGATGCATATTGTCTATGCATATATGCATAATGTGTATCCATATAAGATGATATTCTATGCACTCAGAAATCCCACAACACAGCCAGGTGCAGCTGTTCCATATATATTGTATAAGAGTCAAGCTGACACACAATGTACAGGATACAGTCCAGGTCCTCATATCTTCACATCATCGCAAGGAACCTGTGTGTGTGTGTGTGTGTGTGTGTGTGTGTGTGTGTGTGTGTTCCCTCTGGGAAGAGAAAGGGTCCTGAAGCAAAGGGATGATGTCCCACGCACCAGTGGATCTTCCACTCGTCCGTCCCCCATGTCTGTGTATCCATCTTTCTTTTTCGTCTCTCTTGTCCTCCATCTTGGCAGGGATCAGCCCACCTCTCTCTGCTCCTCCACGCAGGGGTGAGGGAGGGCAGGGGAGGCTGGTGTCGAACTGTCAGAGAGAGAGAGAGAGAGAGAGGGAGGGGGGCAGGGCAGAAAGGGATGGAGGGAGGGAGAGAGAGGGAAGGAGGGATGGAGAGAGAGAAGGAGGGAGGGAGAGAAGGGGAGAGGTGGAGAGGGGGTTAGAGGAGAGCTCCATCAGCAAGCTGATGAAAGACATGGCTGCTACTCTGATTAGGACAGGGAACACACACACACACACACACACACACACACACACACACACACTACTGCACACAGTTAACACCTCTTTATCTGCCAGACTTACAGCCATTTATCTCTCTGTGAACAAAACCTTTCCAGCTGCCCATTACTCACAAACAGACATGAACACTCACACAAGCACACAAGTGGACACACACACACACACACACACACAAACAGAGGCACACACTCTGCACACACAACAACATAGTCCTTTTCTGAAGGAAAAAAGAGTGGGGAGCCACACACACAAACACACACACACACACACACACACACACACACACACACACACACACACGCACACAGAGAGAGAGAGACTGTAAAGAAGCACTCCTCTCAGTGTGAGAAAGGCAGAGTCATTAAAGCCAGGCTAATTGTACTGCCCTAAAGGCTGTCCCTGCCCGAGTAGCTGTCTTTCTTATAGACATGCTCTCACAGAGGCACACACACACTCGCACCGGTACACACACGCACACAGACATACACCCATGGACACACAAGACCTCAATTCACACACAGGAGCCTAGCAACTATAGTGTGATGAATGATAAGGTCCTTGTGTTGCTGTGAGTGTGTGTGTACATGTGTGTGTGTGAGTGTGTGTGTGTGTGTGTGTGTGTGCGACTATGCAGTATTTGTATGGGTGTGACCGTCCTTGTGTGCCACTGTGTGCGTGTCCCTGTATCTGTCTAAGAGTATGTGTGTGTGTGTGTGTGTGTGTGTGTGTGTGTGTATGTGTGTGTGACGTAAGACAATGCTGAAGTTCACCCCCCCATGTCTGCACTGTGACCATTAACTGTCAGCTTAATTGTTAGGGCCCATAAACACTGGGGCTAAATGGGGGGGGGGGCATTTAGTGGCTTTAATGCTCCTGTCACGGCGTAGCTGTCGGGGGGTAAATGGGGGTGGGGGGTATGGGGGGGCATTTAGTGGCTTTAATGCCCCTGTCACGGCGTAGCCATCGGGGGGTATTTCTTAGAGCCGTTGGGCTGGTGATGCACAAGGCACGATGTGTTTGACCTGGAGAGGCGTAGAGAGAGGCTTTAGATGTGTAGAAACAAGGAAACACACACACACACACACACACACACACACGCACACACACACACACACACGTAGAGAGGCCTGGATAGGCTTAAGATGTGTAGAAACAAGGAAATACACACACACACACGCATACATACACACACATACACACACACACACACACACACACACACACGTGTACACACGCACACACACACACATGTACACACACACACACACACACCAGATGCACACACGCACACACTCTGTCTCAGCCCATCCTCCCCAGCCTCGTACAATGGGGGTCAGAGGTCAAATCATTATGAAATTAGGGCAGAGGGGCTTTGAATGCTGGCCCTAAGTGCCCGTCCAATCCCGTGCCGGCCAAGCCCAGCTGTGGACAGCCAGCAGGGCAATGGGGGCGGACAGTAATGGAGATTGCTCACACTTGCTGTAAACTTATCCCCCACGTTAGGAGAGGACGGGCGGCGACTGAGGGAAGCCCTGTTCGTTTTTTTGGGGGGGCCTTGTCACTTGTGTGTGGTGGAGTGGGTTTCAGTTTTGCCGTAGGATTCATAGTGAGTTACTGGACTTGTCTCTCAAACTGTTTTCTAAAGCTTGATGTTGCTATCTGAATTTCTTAAAGAGTGGGTGGTGGTTCTCTCAAGTCGAAATCAAAGTGAGAGTTATGTGAGAGGAGAGGCTCATGGCTGATTCCACCAGTCTATTGCAATTTACACTTCTACTACTACCATGTGTATCAACACCTTCATATTTATTGCTATGTTGTCTATGTTTGTAATGTGTGTCAATGTGTTTAGCATAACTAAGCAGCACTCTGAATGTGTAACGTGTGAGAGTGTTAATCTGGCGCCATGTTGTTTCATCTTACTGTACATGAATGAAGTTGACAGTAAAGTTGACTGGACTTGATCATTATCTTGGATCATGCCGTACAAAGGGACTCGTGGGGGGAACGCATGTGTGGCCGCACCCAACGAGACTGATGTCACCCCTGTTATCTTTTCATCTGTGACTATAATATTAGAAAAACAACATCTGGTGCTGGGGCTGGAGTATATTACCTCTCTCTCTCTCTCTCTCTCTCTCTCTCTCTCTCTCTCTCTCAATTAGCCAGAGCTTGCAGAAATACATACCACACGAATGCCACTTTGAGCTAAGCCGTATGATATGGAGTTCCTCCTAGTCTCCTCATCTCCTTTTTTCTTCATCAATTAGTCATGACCTCCGTTCCAGAGGAAAGGGTGACCTCTCTCTCTCTCCTTCTCTATCTCTCTATCTCTCTCTCTCTCTCTTTCTCCAGAGGAAGGGGTGACCTATGCAGGAGAAGAAGCTTGAGGAACCAGAACCTTTGCTAAGTGGGATTGAAAAGCCCCTCGATCTTTTATAAATTTCTCTCTCTCTCTCTCTCTCTCTCTCTCTGTGTTCTTCCTCTTTTTCGCCCGCGGAACCTGGAGGGAATCTGTACAAAACAACACGGCCAATTACCAACAGTGCAGAAATTGTGGAGGAGAGGTCTTAGTTTTTATAATTCATGAAGTTTGTGAGTTCCCCCGTGATGCTCAAAGGGGCAAATAATCAGGGTAAATCCACATAGGACCCAACGGGGAGCCTCCGCAATCTGTGCTGGTGTCAAACACAGACCACTGGTATTCCCGGAGCCAGAGAGAGAGAGAACCCCCTCACTGATGGCTCCCAGCTACACGCTAATTAACTTCACATTTATTCCTTTAGTGAACACTTTCATCCACAGTAAAAGTCACAAATTAAGAGTCTTCAGAATCCCAGGCTGTGGGAGAAGGTAATTACCAGCTATAGACCCTGCTGTACGTACAGTACAGTACGTTTAGCCAGTTTATTCTCCTTATTAGTGCGCTGAAAGGGAGACCCACAAGAGGACAGTTGACACAAACGCTAGCGTTAGCCAACAACTTATAAATGTGGTTGTAGATGAGAGAGGGGATGGTGTAGATGTGTGAGAGGGGACTGGAAACAGTCGGTCTTTCATGTACAGTAACACTTAAAGGAAAACTCTGGCTATTTTAAATTAAGTCAAAAACAAGAGAATGCGCGCACATCTAGAAAGAAGTGAATAGAAATTATAAAGGTCCGCACACTGATAGCAGCTCCCAGGTTATTTTAAATAAACCTGGGAGCTGCTCTCAGTGTGTGGACCTTTATCATTTCTTATTTTAAATATAGCCCTGTTGATTAAACTATGGTGTAAGGTAGGTATCAACAGTACACCATGACCTCCATCAACAGGGCTCTATGTTAAAAATGGCCGGAGGTCTCCTTTAATGCTAAGATGGCGGGATCTTGTTGATTTATCTCCTGTGATGGTGGTGGATATGGAACATTCAAGTCTCTAGGAAGCATCTCCAAGACAGAATTAAGCCACAATCGAATCAAATCAATCATCACATCATAGTCTATGGCTGTGTCCAGAAGTCAAGCGTTCACGCTAGATAGTACCTTCTTTCCAGTAGCGTCTTAGTTAGCTTGCTCCTCAGTATGCGTCCCTACCTACATTTGGACAGCACTAATAGTTGGCGTCACCTGACTCGGGGAGGGGGGTGTGTTGGCGATTTGCATGACGTGTGGAGCTTGACCTGCGCTGCGCAATGGATTATGGGATATCTGAGGGCAAAAAAGATGCATCGATGCACGCTTGGAAATCACGCCAAACGAAGTACCCAACTAGTGAGAACGCTTGACTTTCGGACAGTCTATTCTGACGTAACTTCCGGAAAATGCACACTGCCCAGCGTGTGTACTGATGTTTCAGACACAGCCCATGTTCATAGAGAGCCTCTGGTACCAAATACACATGTCTTGATTGCTGACAGAGAACACTGTACGGTCAGCAAAGCCACGGCTTTAATGCAGGTGTGCATTACGCACTGTACAGTAGTACAGTTCCTGCCTCCGCTGTGATGTTTGCAGAGCTCAAAGCCGATCATGTTACACAGAGCGCGTTGATTGAAGATCCTTGGTATGCCACTGTGGCATGATGTATCCTTAGATCTGTGAGATTAGCAGCATATGAGGTGCAAATCCGCCGGCACTGGCCTTGAATCAAAACACCACCCACGCTACCTTCAAAAGAGGAGTGTTTGGACGGTTAAAAGCAGTGGCATACTGTTGATCTGAAATAATTAAGCTCTTAAACAGGTTTAACCTAGAAAACATTGAGCTGGTTCAATTATAAATGGAACTAAATGAAGCTCAACTGCACATGTACAGACTCTGTGGTCTGATTCGTTTGTAGATTACAATGCAAGCATTTGTCGACATTTGCACAACCAGATTCCCATCTCAACACAGTACAGCGGCCGGTCTCTACAGATTCCCATCCCAACACAGTATAACGGCTGGTCCCTGCATATTCCCATCTCAACACAATATAGCGGTCGGTCTCTACAGATTCCCATCTCAACACAATATAGCGGTCGGTCTCTACACAACCAGATTCCCATCTCAACACAGTATAGTGGCCGGTCCCTGCATATTCCCATCTCAACCCAGTATAGCGACCGTTCTCTACAGATTCCCATCTCAACACAGTATAGCGGCCGGTCCCTGCATATTCCCATCTCAACACAGTGTAGCGACCGTTCTCTACAGATTCCCATCTCAACCCAGTATAGGGCCGGTCTCTGCCTGAGGAGACGCGCTGCGCTCGTTAACAGCTGCGCTCCTGATCTCCAGACGAGGTCGGTCTGTGGAAACGTGGCGATGCTCCACCTGGACCTGCCGTGGTCATCTGAGTTGTGAGTGACTGATGCGCCGACAGGCCCTCCGCTTGATAATTAAGGCTAAAGATGAGATTAAGGTCAAGCACCCCCACTACTTCCCCCTCTCCCCTCTCTCTCTCCCTCTCTCCTCCTCTCACTCTCTCTCTCCCTCTTTCTCTGACAGTGAGGGCGATTAGCAGAAGCCTCAGCGTCAAAAGACGTCGACAGCTTTTGGTCAGATGTGCCACGGACGCTCCATACGCGTCCGCCGCGTTGCCATTTCCCATCACACGCGCTGCACTTGAGCGATCGATCGGAGCGATAGATCCATTGACAGGTGAGAGGCGGTACCTGTGGGTTCCTCTCTTTCCCAATCAGGAATGATTAGCATCCGGCGGAGGGAAGCGCTCCGGTATGGATCCGGACGCCTGATTTGATTAGGTCGGCTCTCTGTTCCGATGACCCGTCCTTGTCAATACATCGGGACATGACCGATATCAGCGGGCCCTCCACCACCGCAGCTAAATGGTGTTTGACTTTTCTGCTTTAATCATTTTAATTGAGTTCAGTCCTCAATTAACCTCGGATGGGTAGAGAGAGAAAATGAGAGATAGAGAGAGAGAGAGAGAGAGAGAGAGATGAGGCAAGCAAAAAGACAGAGAAGGACAGAGACAGAGTGTATAGGCTGAAGAGAAAGGGCAGGAGAAATGGAGAAAGGGAGGGCGAGAATGAGAGAACGAGCGAGCGATTGAGAGAGGGAGAGAGAGAGAGAGAGAGAGAGAGTCAAGCTAGTGCTATTGATCCTCATCTCACACACTGGTCAGAGCCTGAACTCAGTGACCTCTCGCGGGGTAGCTGTCTCAGCCCGGCTCCCCGGTCGGCCATCCAGGGAGAAATCTCCATAATCCCCGCGCGTCGCCACACGGATCCGATTCATTCACTACGCCTCCGCAGCTCAAACCTGACAAGTGAATGGTGGGAAAAAAATTGATGATGTAACAGTGTCATCCTGTCAATATAATTTCTAAGCTCTTGTCTCACTTCCCAAATCCTTCAGAGAATAGCAGCTGACTTTAAGCCCAGTGAAAGTATGCCCAAAACTGCCTCACTAAAAAAGGGGGGTATCTCAATGAAAGACAAAAGTATCTTTTGTAAGACACTTCTGTATTCGTTTCTGTATGTATTTTCTACATTTGGTCTCTCTACAAAAATAGAAATGTGATGCAGATGTTCTGTATGGTAGAGTATGGTATCAATATGGTAGATGCTAATACATACTGTATGTGACCCTGCCAGGCAAAACCAGTCGCTTTGCGCTCGATGCTATATTGAGAAAATCCACGATAAACAAACGTTCGGGCTAAAATGTTGAATTGCACGTTTTCGCTTAATTCGACAGTATGCAGTCTACACTTTCTTATCGTGAACAAATTTCACGGAAAAGTTTTGACTCTTAAACCCGGTGAAGATTCAACACATTAGCAGTCATTTTGTCAATTTTTACCAAAACGACTGGTTTTGCCTTGCAGGGTCACATACTGTATGTCGTTGGTGCATTTTATTATTCAACACTGAAATTCCTAAACAGAAAGTAATCGGTTTGAGTTTGCAGCATCCAGCATCCTAATCTTATTTTTTAGGCAAGCGAGCATTTTACAGTACACATGCCTTTGCAACGAGTACAGACTCAGAGTATATACTTGCTGTACACACTTGAGGTTGCACTGCAATGAGTACAGACTCAGAGTATATACTTGCTGTACACACTTTGCAACGACTACAGACTCAGAGTATATACTTGCTGTACACACTTTGCAACGAGTACAGACTCAGAGTATATACTTGCTGTACACACTTTGCAACGACTACAGACTCAGAGTATATACTTGCTGTACACACTTTGCAACGACTACAGACTCAGAGTCTGTACACACTTTGCAACGACTACAGACTCAGAGTATATACTTGCTGTACACACTTTGCAGTGAGTACAGACTCAGAGTATATACTTGCTGTACACACTTGAGGTTGCACTGAGATGAGAGTGTGCGCTGCATGCCGGTATAGCTGTGCTGGGCTCTGCACTCTTGTTAGCGCCGTGGGGGTTTGAGCCGGGTGCTCCCATGGGGAGGGAGGTTAAGGCGGCCGTCTCTCGGCACAGTTCATCCTCCCGTTAGGCAGATGTGAGCGGTCATCCGTCTCACAGGACAGCTCGTCTTGACACCCCCTGTCTGATTATACAAAGGGATTAAACACAGACACACGCACATACGCACACACACAGAGACAGAGATAGAGAGAGAGATCCACACTCTCTCTCGTTCTTTCTGTCTCTCTCTGTCTCTCAAATGCATTTGGAGCTACACACACAGACGCACACACACACACACACACACACACACACACACACATTGAGACTTCTGATTTGGATTTTGAACCAATCTGTCAGTCGGGTTCCCTAATAACACAACTCCGAGTGCGGGCAGAAGCGGAAGCTTAAGTTGAAGTAGGCAGCACTTTTTACATCTTCTCTCTCTCTTTCTCTCTCTCTCTCCCCCTCTCCAACTCCTCACACAAGTGTCATATTCTGACACTTTGTACAGCTGTAATGATGCTACAGCCTCTCCATGGCTAAAGTTGGGCTAGAACTCCCTGATTGCAACTTCACTCCACTTCACCTGTTCCAACACACGTCCTGGATTTTATTCCACATCAAGACGGCAAGCGGTGCGGTAATTTCCGTAGAGATTTCACACTCGATCTCTAGTTAACAGGATCCAATAGGCCTACCGTGCAACTGATCCCACCCACCACACACACACTCACACACACACACACACACACACACACACACACACACACACACACACACACACACACACACACACACACACACACACACACACACACACACACACACACACACACACACACACACACACACACACACACACACACACACACACTTCAGCTTCATCTGCCAGTGCTTCGACTATGACCAGCGGGCCTTGCCAAATGATATCAAGCCATAGCCCAGATGGAGCAGTGGAGCATATTAAGTTAGCTCTGTGTGTGGAGTGTGCTGATAGCTGGCTCTAGCCCTCTCAGTGTGTCTCTTCTGTAGAGGCGTGAAGTGTGGCGGTGGGTGGTGGCTGTTTTAAGGCACATACACACACACACATGGTGGCTGTTCTAAGGCTAAATATTGCTGTCGTGGAGGTTTGTGTGAATGCGTGGGACTGATGGTACAGTAGAATGGGAATGGGAAAAATTGGAACATGTGAATGATGCCTTTTTCTCGGATGGACAGATGGTTTCAAACTGAGGCTTCTTTAGACTGGGGGGACGATAATATGAAGCACTGTAAACACACACAAACACACACACACACATACATACACACACATACTGTACACACACACGCACGCACGCACACAAACAGACACACACAAGGTGAGAGCAACCTCCGTCTGTTGCCTGTTGTCCAGAATATTCTTCACAGGCATGTCAGGGCAGCCAGCACTCCAGAGTCTGTGGGAGCGTGAGTCAGCTGAGTGGAAATACAACGGAAAGATGAAAAATAACCGTCTTGGTGCTCATTTGCTTCAGTGTGTGGGTTCATAATGATGACTGAGGGTGGTATAGTTGCTCTTCTGGGAACATTACATTGGGACATTTTGTCTGTATGTAATTGTTTCTTCTTGTGCTCACAAATGCATTTGACTTTCACTTTATTCAAGTAGTCTGTTTGTTTTCTTCCATGTTTCTTGCACTGTGATGTATCAAACGAGCCTGATTGTTATAAGCAACACTATTTTAACACCAGACAGTACATAATGTATTGTTATGCAGTAGGCCTATGTTCAGTGAACATCCTTTTCAAACTGCTTGAAAATAATTTTTTTTAGTTTAAGACATTCATAAATTAACTAGAAATACCATCAAAATGTAAAGTCTCTGTGTCCTCTGCAGTTAGCATGAAAGCTGACTAGTGCTGGGCCGGGGTCTCTTGCAATACCACGCTGTACCACATGTGGCCAATGAAAGAGTGCCATGTGACTGTGTCCAAGACAACTCGAGGCCGACAGAATTCCACTTTACTGTAAGAGACGCGTCAGCAACAGACCCTGGGGTTTAGCGTCTTCCTTGCTAGCCTCTTTAGTGTCTTCTTTGCTAGCATGCCTGCCTTCCAATCTAAGGTGCCTCAAGTTGTGGGATAGAGTCTGGGCAGGTGCAGGGCTGAACTGTGTGGTTGAGACAACACAACACACAGGTTACAGCTGCATGCACCAAACACACACACACACACACACACACAAATACACACACACACACAGATACTGTACACAGACAAACACACACACACACACACACACACACACACACACACACATATATTATGGTAAGACTGACTAAGTGAGGACAACTAATACTTATGAACTGCACACACACATGCACACACACACACACACAGACACACACACACACACACACACACACACACACACACACACACACACACACACACACACACACACACACACACACACACACACACACACACACACACAGACACACAAATGTCCCATCTGACCAATAGATACTCACCCACCCTGGTGATTGTCTTGTTTATAAGGACCATTAAAGATTACAATAGCCTCAGACCCCCAAGGTCCTGCTAACGTTATGTTTTATGACTGCACATCCAATATCTGGTATTAGAGCAGAAACTGACATATAACAAGACAATTGATTATGCTGTAAAGGGGTGTATACCTGACTATTGATTATGTAATGAAAGGGGCATATAAGTCAGAAATAATTGACATGAGCTTTAAGCTTGACTTGCGGATGTTGGTGGGGGTTTGTTCGTTGCCAGGTTCATTATATCCATAACCATAAGTCTCTCTTCGGTGATTAGCATGCTACCACCAGAAACCAACAACCATGTCCTGTAGTGCTCTCTCCTGTGCTCATGAGAAATGTGTGTGTGTGTGTGTGTGTGTGTGTGTGTGTGTGTGTGTGTGTGTGTGTGTGTGTGTGTGTTGTAGATTTGTTTCAGTACTTTCTATCTGCTCTCCTTAAGCGACCGTGGTTTTCCTAGAACATTGGGTTGGTTGTTAGAACTGATTTGTCTCTGTTGCTGGCATTTGTTCATCTTTAAGATGACAACAACGTTGGAGGAGACAAACATCACCATTTTGAAAGTCAAGGGAGACACCCTGTCCACCCCATAATAACACCTCTGGTTGTTGTGATTTTAACTCTGATTTCCGCACCAACAGAGCTTCTGGAAAATTCTGAGCTGTGGCTGTTGATGGTGTGTCCTGTCCTCTATATGAATGCAAATTTTTACGGCGGTGGCGACAAACAGGCAACTTTCTGAGCAATGATGCCGGGTAACATCTCTGAGTCATGTTGATCAAGCACTTTCCCGTTGCTATTGGACAACATATTTTATTTTACCTGGACATTTTTCATCTTTTCACCAGCATGCAATCCGAACATCAGAACTGAAATTATGGGATTGCCTGACAACATTACTCAAAATATCACCCCATATATCACCATCATCATCATCATCATCATCATCATCACTCAAATAGGAATTCCTTCCAACCTATGCGTGGAGGCGGTCCACAGGAAACAGGAAGCACTGCCCCGAGTACCGTTGCCTCTCCGCCAGTGTGGCGTTTCCTCGAGGCCACGCCACCGTGTTGCCCTGCTGTTGCCGAAGGTCACGGACGGATGCTGCCGAGGCGCCGAGCTTGATGCAACCACGGCAACAAGAACACGGCGGCAAGCCCTGTTGATGATGTCATGGACATGCAACCTGGCTCCCAGTGCCGGTGTATGTGGTGTGCTGTGTATGTGTGTGTGTGTGTGTGTGTGTGTGTGTGTGTGTGTGTGTGTGTGTGTGTGTATGTGGCGTGCTGTGTGTGTGTGTGTGTGTGTGTGTGTGTGTGTGTGTGTGTATGTGGCGTGCCGTGTAGATTATATTGTTCAATCGCACAGGTCTTGTTACAGCATGAACCTGTTTGAAGACTGCTGTGCAATTCTGGTGTAATTTCGCAACATTTGAAGATGTCAGAGAAACATTGAAATGGACATTTTACCGGCATTACTGTGCATCAGTCAGTGGATCTGTTGAGTGTGGCCAAAACAGGAAGCAAATACGTATTGCTGGACTTTATTGTTTTTGATAACCTGCGATGTTAAGCCAGTAGTTGCAATCTCTAGGTCTTCAGTGGGTCTCAATCGATCTCCTCTGTGTTTCACGCGTCAGTGTGGAGTGAGCAGATAGCCTCAGACATCACACATCACATCTGTCCTTTCATGCCACTTTCCTCTCATTCACACCTCATGAATATCAGATAGCACACTGTGTGCTTGCGCTGAGAGCTTTTGAATTCAACTCTCAGCTCTTTACCTCCCTCCCTCCCTCCCTCTCTCTCTCTCCCTCCCTCCATTCTCTTCCCCCTCCATTTGTCCCTCATTTCAATCTCCTCTCCCTCTCTCTCCATCCCCCTCTCTCTCTCTCTCTCTCTCTCTCCCGCTAGACGCTCTTCAGGTGAGTGCTCTGTGGGTTGGCCATCAGTACTCCACTCCTGCCCTCCCCTGCTCTGCTCCACTGGTCCTCCATCATTCCACCCATAGAATGTAGGCTACTGTTGACTGTATGGAACTGGACAGTGCCATGATTCCATCCATAGAATGTATGGAACTGGACAGTGTGGCTGCATTCCACTATGTTCTATATATACAGGCTCCGTTCGAAACGGAAGGCAGCTGCCTACTGCCTCCCTCCCTAAATAGAGAGCTCTCTAACTAGACATGACTTTAGATTAAATGTGTCGTTTAAAAATTAGCGTAGCACTCTAGAATCTGTGGTTAACACTACGGTATGACGTTAGCAAAAGCCTGACGTTAAACTAAATTAGCCTGCGTAAGCTATCAGGCTAACGGTATAAAATAGTTTCACTGGCAGCTAATATATCAGCCCAGGCGTTATTAGTGGGTACAACAATGGTATAGTTTATTTTCAATCTACTTTACACAAATCCAAGCTAAATGACGTCACACAAATGACATGTCAATAGATTCGGCAGTCATTTACCGATATCGGCAGCCATGTTTGTTTTGTTTTCACAGAGATTCAGACGTGGCCACAAAGGATTATGGGTAGAAGGCAGCTTGAAGTGTACATCGATGCTGCCTTCAAAATTTACCGTTATTCAGGAATTCTAAGATATCTTAGAAGGCAGCGAAAATCGTTTTTTCGGTTTCGAACGGCCTTCGCTGCCTTGCTCTCTAGTTAGATATCTTAGAAGGCAGCAGTTTTACCCGATTCAAATGGAGCCAGTCTATGATTCCAACTTGTGGGGGCTGTAGCCTACAGGTGAATCTACAGAAATGAAAATATCGTGGATAAGTGCATTGCCCTGCCTAGACTGGGAGATTAAAGGCTCAGGAAACCATTGTGTTTTTGAATTTATAGCTGATGGAGCTGTTCTCAAGTCGACATTTCTGTATTATAAATTCTTAATTTCTAATATGTTGAGATAGTGGGTTTTTGATTTCCTTGAGCTGCCAACTGAAATCATCAATAATAGACTAAAGCAAAAATATTTCAATATTCTTCTTTGTGTGTAGTGAATCTGATATGAAATAATCACTTTTTGCTTATCAGTTTAGGAAAAGAAATAACTTTTCCATGATTCTAATTCTAATGTTTGGAGATGAATGTGTACAT
The DNA here is from genome assembly GCF_963854185.1 of Sardina pilchardus. Taxonomy (NCBI): domain Eukaryota; kingdom Metazoa; phylum Chordata; class Actinopteri; order Clupeiformes; family Clupeidae; genus Sardina; species Sardina pilchardus. Next base: position 29,659,361 of record NC_085005.1, read on the forward strand.
GTGTGGTGGTAGAGGTGCAGCAGGGTTAGTAGTGTAGTGTGGCTGATGTGTACATGTGTGTGTGGGGGTAGAGATGCAGCAGGGTTAGTACAGTAGTGCAGTGTGGCTGATGTGTACATGTGTGTGTGGGGGTAGAGATGCAGCAGGGTTAGTACAGTAGTGCAGTGTGGCTGATGTGTACATGTGTGTGTGGGGGTAGAGATGCAGCAGGGTTAGTAGTGCAGTGTGGCTGATGTGTACATGTGTGTGTGGGGGTAGAGATGCAGCAGGGTTAGTAGTGCAGTGTGGCTGATGTGTACATGTGTGTGTGGGGGTAGAGATGCAGCAGGGTTAGTAGTGCAGTGTGGCTGATGTGTACATGTGTGTGTGGGGGTAGAGATGCAGCAGGGTTAGTAGTGCAGTGTGGCTGATGTGTACATGTGTGGGGGTAGAGATGCAGTAGGGTTAGTAGTGCAGTGTGGCTGATGTGTGTGTGTGGTGGGAGAGATGCAGCAGGGTTACTAGTGCAGTGTGGCTGAGGGCTAAACCACCGGCTGGTGTAACCTCCATTTGCATCCAGTGTAATGATGTAATGGTGTAATGCAGCCAGGTCAGGGATCCATCATCAAGCAGGGGAGAGAGAGAGAGAGGAGGAGAGAGAGAGAGAGGAAGAAGAAGAGGACTACATGAAAATGAGAAAGGTATATAGAGAGAGAGGGATAGAGAAAAGAGAGAGGAGGAGGGGTAAAGAGATGAGAGAATGAGAGAGCGGGGTGAGCGGTGCGTGTGGAGGGTACAGAGGAGGGTAATTTGCACATGGCCGTGCTGGCATGCTGTGTGCCAGGGTGCGGTGCCCCCGTCCTCACGCGCTAATTGCACTGGCGTTCTCCGCCCGGCCGCTTAATTGTTCCTCCAGCGCGAGGGTGACGTGTCACCCGCCGTAAATTCGGACGTGATTTATGGGGGCCGCACCCCACACACCCCCCAACTCACCCCTCCCCTCCTCTGAGGACCAGGGCACTGTGTGTGTGTGTGTGTGTGTGTGTGTGTGATTATGTGTGTGTGTGTGTATGGGGTGGGGGACAGTCTCTGCTCTTTCATTCACACCTATTATAACATACCCGCACTACAGCCAGAGACAGACACACACACACACACACACACACACACTCAGACATGAATATTTCAAAGGTCCAATTAGAGTGGCGCTGAGCTGGTGTACTATGGGGATCCAGGAGCACAGCACAGAGACAGTGAGTGTGTGTGTGTGTGTGTGTGTGTGTGTGACAAGAGAGAGAGGTGAGAGAATGAGGACAGAGGGGAGAAGAACAGACAGACAGATGAAGATAGAGAGAGAGAGAGAGGGGGGGAGAGAAAGAAGGAAAGAGAGAGATTGATGACAGATGACAGGAGAAGAGCTCCAGCATAAGTGTATCCCATACATTATACTCCTTCACCCACAACTCCATGTGAGGTTTCAGCCTGTCATGCATATTTCATGCTCATGTCGCAACGGCTTATATTAAATGGAATCTTTTTGGACTTTAAGGATTATTAGCATAGTGCTAAATCATCACCCAGATTGCGGGTCAATCTGGACGGCTCTGGCTCAAAGCCGTCTCAGAGTCGTCTGAGAGATGCAAACACACAGCCTCAAAAGCTGTTCACTTTCATTAAAAAAAAAAGAGACAAAACTGGATTACAGTTCTTAATGTTGCTTTGTGATGAAGGTCACTCGACATGTTACTTCACAGACTGACAGAAACACATGTTGGCAGGAGATGTTCAGTACCACCCTAAACTCCATACCCAACGGCTTCTACAACGACCCTCACACTCACACACACGCACACGCACACGCACACACACACACACACACACACACACACACACACACTGAGGGTTCAACTGAGAGTCTTTGAGGATTTCTCTGTGAGGACGTGAAGGTGAGAGCGTATGCTGGGCAGTGATTCAGCACCAGTGAGACCCCTGAGTGAGTGTGCTCTTGGAGTGCATCTGCTTGTTTGTCCTTGCTTGAATTCTTAACATTCTTAGCGCACTGGGTTATAAATCATCATAATCCGATTCTGTGTTTGTCTCTCTCTCTTTCTCCCTCTCTCTTTCCCTCTCTCTGTCTCTCTCTCTCCACCCCTCTCTCTCTTCCTTTCTCTCTCCTTCTCTCTACGTGAGACGGGTCTGGAGTGGCTTGCGGCTGGGATGTGCTGTGCTGTGGCTGGGATGCGCTGTGCTGCGGCTGGGATACGCTGTGCTGTGGCTGGGATGCGCTGTGCTGTGGCTGGGATGCGCTGTGCTGTGCTGTGGCTGGGATGCGCTGTGCTGCAGCTGGGATGTGCTGTGCTGCGGCTGGGATGCGCTGTGCTGTGGCTGGGATGCGCTGTGCTGCGGCTGGGATGCGCTGTGCTGTGGCTGGGATGCGCTGCGCTGTGGCTGGGATGTGCTGTGCTGTGGCTGAGATGCGCTGTTCTGTGCTGTGGCTGGATCGTCCACATCTGCTCGGCGTGCTCCTGGCCGGTCCTTGTCCTTGCCTGCCTTCGCGCTTCCCGCTGGTGTGTGTTGGCTCACGTCGTCGCGGTGACCGGCCGGCGCTTCTGGAACACCCAGCGGGGACGGCTCCAGTCTGGAGGAGCCGTGAAATGACCGTACGGAGACGTGGCCGTCGTACTAATGTCCACTCGCTCCCTTTTTTACTCCCTCCGACTCCGTTATCACTCTCCTTCTGTGGCCGTTTGCGACCTGCAGTTATGATTGCGGTGCAAAGAGGAATGTCACTGGTCAGTTGTCAGTTCAACGTGTCAATATAGAGACATCTCAAAACATTACAGTACATTATCGCAGATATTTCAGATCATTTCAGATCAGTTCAACGTGTCAATATAGAAACATCTCAAAACATTACAGAGCATTATAGAAACCATTACAGATCAGTTCAGCATACCAGTATAGAAACATTTCAAAGCATTACAGAGCATTATAGAAACCATTTCTGATCAGTTGAACATATCAATAGAAGCCATTACAGATCAGTTCAACATAGCGGTGTAGAAACACAAGGACTTCAGAGTCAGGAAACTGCACTGGTGTGACTGTCATATCATTATGGGAGGTGATGAATATTCAGAGATGTATTAGGGGAAATGGGAAAGTCTTTTTTCCCCACTAAATGTGTCCACAGCTGGCCCAGACTTGCTCACTCAAGAGCAGAGCAGAGGCGAGTGATGAAGTGGCAGTGGAGGTGATGCAGTGAGAGCCTCGCGTGAGCCACACACATCTCACATCTCACACATCGTGATGAGTGTCTGGCTGTGCTGCTTTGAATTGCCTTCCCTCTGAGGGGTATAAGGGCTGTGTATTAGCGTATTAGCGTCTGTGGTGCTCCCTCTTTATATGTATAGGTGTGTGTGTGTGTGTGTGTGTGCGTGTGTGTGTGTGTGTGCGTGTGTGTGTGTGTGTGTGTGTGCGTGCGTGCGTGTGTGGTGGGGGTGGGGGGGGGGGTCAGGCCCACGGATCAGAACGTATTATCTGCGGCCCCCGCACCGCCAGAGGGGTCAGATCATCAAGATCATTGACATTCGCATCCCAGACGAGACCCAGTCCCCGGAGACAGACCGAGGAGGGGGGGGCTGGAGAGGAGAGGATCAAATGCAGCCAAACACACACACACAAATATATATACACACAGACACACATTATATATACACACACACACACACACACACACACGCATGCACACAACACAAATGCATGCACACACACACACACACACACACAGACACACACGTACAAACAAATGCATGTGTGCATACACATAGACTCTAACATACACAAACTCTCTCTCTCACACACACACACACATTTACACACAATACATACTGTAAGCTTTGCATCTTTATTTGGTTCGTTTGGTAGAGACCTAGAAACAAATAACAAAACTGCAAAAATACATCTGGGTGCACTTGACTGGTTTTTTGAAGACATGCCACCAGTTGTGAGTGTCTGTGAGCATGCATGTCTCCAAGAAACCAATAAAATACAGCCAGTAATACACACATAGACACAAACATACGACACACACAAAGCATGCACATCTTTACTTTATCTTCACATCCACACACACACACACACACACACTCACGCTCCACACTAACACAATCACACATATTTTATTTGCATGGGGCTATGCTGATGAGGAAAGCCCCTGGAGGTCTCCACCCCCTCATCGCTTTTGTCAAATTTCTCCAATGGGTCATTGGAAATTTGATTCAGGAGTCCCGGGGGAAATAAGCAGGGGTGGAGAGGTAGAGAGAGGGTGAGAAAGAGAGAGAGAGAGAGAGAGAGAGAAGGAGAG
>NC_085005.1:29671205-29673705 GCF_963854185.1 Sardina pilchardus
GTCGCCACCGACGACACCATCACCACCATCACCACCGCCGCTGTGCCGTCCCACACTCCCACAGGGGGTACGGGGGGAGAGGGGGGACATACAGTACTGTACACCTCCCACAGGGGGTACGGGGGGAGAGGGGGGACACACAGTACTGTACACCTCCCACAGGGGGTACGGGGGGAGAGGGGGGACACACAGCACTGTACACCTCCCACAGCCACTCCAGCATCAGATCAATCCACAAGGAGGTCGCTAAGCGCGGCGTCCAATTCCACTTCTACTGCAGTGCACTGTACTGTACTGCACTGTGTTCCGTTCTGTTCCGTTCTGTTCTGTTCTGTTCTGTTCTGTTCTGTTCTGCATAGCGCAGCAGATCGCAGGACCGGAGTCCTCTCGGGAAGACGAACGTTTTCTCTCTCTCTCTGTCACGGGGAGCGCGGGGGGGGGGGGGGGATCGATGGCCGAGGGAGATCGATAGGCGATCAGTCACAGCGTGTTGTCGGGGGAATGCGGGAATCTTGAAAGATCTCCGTCAAGCGCTCCGCAAACAAAACAGTGCGACTGACAAACACAGTATATCACGAGGAGGCCGCGCGTCGATGCTTTTATCCGATATCAAGTTGTCACCGGGATTGGAACCGGGCCAATGTGATTGGTCGAGTGGAGACTGGAACAACACCAGGGGTGCCATCGGACAGCTGGATCAATTCCCTCCTCAGAACCAACACACAGCCATGTAATCACAGACAGGACTCCCTTTCAAACACACACACACACACACACACACACACACAGCCATGGAATCACAGACAGGACTCCCTTTCAAACACACACACACACACACACACACACACACACACACACACACACACACACACTGTAACTGTCTTTCTTTTTTTCTTCAAGACAATGAGGTTACAAGAATCTTTTTATGCATGTAGGGTTCCAAAGGTAGATGGTAGATGTTCCACAGGATATGTGTGTGTGTGTGTGTGTGAGTGTGTGTGTGTGTGAGACAGAGAGAGAGAGAGTAGGGGGGTGGCACCTCGTCCCATGGGAGACGCTGTCCAGTCCTCTTCCTCTGCCTCAGTGACCACACTCTCCCAGAATGCATCTCATCTCTCATCTCATATGGGCTATGGGGTTCCGATGGCTTCCTCCCGTAATGTCTTTTTCATGAGCGACTCTTTCACTCGCTCTCATCAAACGTCTATATTCTTTAAAGCGTCACACAGTAGAAAGCCTGTTTCTGGGCAGAACAGAGAGTGTGTAGAAAATCTGGAGCGTGTGTGCACTGGACTACTGGACTGTAACACTATCTCTCTCTCTCTCTCTCTCTCTCTCTCCCTGTCTCTCTCTCTTTTTCTCTCTCTCCCTCTCTATCTCTTCTGTTTGAGAAGGATCACTATCACTGGTTTGCTAAATATATCTGTTAAGAACAGACCTGTATCTGTCTTTTAATTATTCCACCTTAAGTTGTGTTTAATTATTCTTTATTGTTAAATTATTTGTGCTTTCATTTTTTAATTACTCTTTGCCCATGCTTTTATCTGCTATTACTGTTTGTTTATGTAAAGCACATTGAATGACCTCTGTGTATGAAATGTGCTATATAAATAAACTTGACTTGACTTGTCTCCCAGGCACGAGGGGAGAGACAGAAGGGTTTATTTGTCTGACCCGTACGCTGTGGCCTAGGGGCTATGCTGGTTCAGCTTCCTGTGCCCACTCACTTCCTGTGTCCACTCACTTCCTGTGTCCAATCATTCCCTGTGTCCACTCACTTCCTGTGTCCACTCACTCTCTGAGTCGTTACTACCAAGGGGGCAGGCGAACGTTCGGAGAGTGTAGACAGTATGGCGGCCGCCATGGTAAATAGGAGACCAGTGCTAGCTAGCCATTCCATTGAATCTTATGGGGCTTAAGCGCCACTTTTGACATCAAATAACGTTACAGCTGAAGTGTTTTAAGCCTTTGTGCGAACCGTTTCTATTTTCGGAGTAAATACAACATTGTGATATTAGCGTTATAACCTCATAACTGTCTTATCAGCTGAGTAATAAACGTTTTTCCGAAATCAATGCTAAAAGTGACGTAGGTTAGGTAATGCGCATGCGTCCAGAGAGAGTAAAGCGTTGCCATAGGTCAGACCTCGGTCAGACTACGTGCCTACGTCACATGTACGTCCCCTGAGCCTGCACAGGAGACGGAAGACCAGAACGAAAACCGTTGAAATTTGCTTCCTTGGTCTATGCTGACGTCTGCGTGATAACTGTGTCCATATCGTTTACTGTCTATGGTCACTACACAGTGCGGCCTGTACTCCCCCCTGACCAGGAGGATATGCCAGCAGAGCCGCCCGGTGCAGCCTGCTTTAACCCAGAACGGATCCTCTCCTCATGCACCAGGACCACCTCCTCCTCCTCCTCCTCCTCCTCCTCCTCCTCCTCCTCCTCCTCCTCCCGTCTGATCCTGGCTGCTAAAAATAAGGCCTGAGTGTGTGTGT
>NC_085005.1:29686205-29756205 GCF_963854185.1 Sardina pilchardus
CAGGCTTGTTCCCACTGATCTATAACTAGCACTGGATGGGCTATCTCATTGTTGCTAACCCATGATTCTTTATCTAGATCAGTGGGAACGAGGGCCGAGGAAGGAAGGGAGGATATATAAAAAGACCAATGAGAGGCACCCAACATACAGCAGCATTAGAGAGGAAACAGCCCAATCTATCCCAACTGGTTCACCTGCCGTAGGCCAAAGAGAGACTTTGTACAGGCAATGTCTCCCCCTTCTGGTAAACATTGGAAATGCAAGCTGAGCAATACACTCTATAGTGCACCTCTACCACAGATCAGGGATTAGCAATCCCTGTACCAAAGAGAAGCTAATTATCTGTCCCACACCTGAATGCACAATCTTCGATCATCATATCTATGCTACACACTACAATCGCCAAGGAAATTCCAACTATTCCAACTATTTCCTTTAATGTCACAAGTTTTACAGTCCTAAACGGTAGGTCTCTTAACAGCCTCTTATAAACAAATGAGAAACTCACCCGAGGTGACACATAGTATACACACAATTAACTCACACCTGACATGACAAATTCAAAAAACCAAAAAACTATTGCTTGTTGTAATTGGTTCAAACGTATCAAACGTGCAAACAGCTACCTTTCTTTGACTAAACCATTTTTCCAACATTTGCTGAAATCTTTTCTCTCATCATTTGAGACATGATGAGAGATGACTAGACTCTTCGTGTATAAGCTGTCTGAAAGGGACTCTTCATGTCGATGGTTTCTGAATGGGACTCTTCGTGTCTAAGCTGTCTGAATGGGACTCTTCGTGTCTACGCTGTCTGAGTGAACTTACCAAGTCTCCTCTGCTCTTTCCTTTCTTAGGCGCGGGAGGAAGGAAATCGCTGTGGTCCCATACAGACAGACAAGAAGGGAGGGGAAGAGGTGACAAGGGAAAGACAACAGGGATGAAACAGATATTAGAGATTATTAAAGTTAAGGTACAAAAATACTGAGTAGTTCCTAAAAACATATATTACAATCTGCATTCATGATACTATCTGGTAACTAATACTACATTCTGTTCTAAGTTCTTGCCAGTCTGAAAGGGAACGATAACAGGGATGAAACAGGCATTAAAATTGAAGTTAAGGTACAAAAAGAAAGGGAAAGGCTTGCGGAAGAAACTCACCAAAAGCTGCCTTCTTGCACAATGTTCTTCCTTGGCACCCAGTGGAAGTAGGGTAGCAGACGGAACCGTTCCGTGCCCACACCCACATAGTACTGGTTGCTCTCTAACTGCCTAGAACTGGTGATGGGGGTTCCATCCAGCCTGCAGAGTCTTGAGAAAAACATACAATGACCCTCATCATGATCATCAAATAGAGCTCTACAAACCAGTGTGTTGTCACTTTAGATTGGCTTCATGAAGCCAACTCTATGGAGAAAATAGGTATTTATTGATTGATTGATGGTATTCATAAACTCAGCTTGATCTAGTTTTAATTCGATTAGATTCGATTCAAATGTATTGTCATTCTGCAGAGTACAAGTACAAAGACAACGCAATGAGTGCAATGTTATACAGACGGCGAATAGACAGGACTGGATATAGTGCAGTGTAGGTAGACAGTATACAGTTGGTTTACAGAAGGTGGTTTATGAATTGAATATGAATATGTGCAGTATTAGCCACTATAAAAATGGTTATGTAGTATGAACAACATGAACATATAGATACAGCATGTGCAGTGCAGTAGTATAACATTATAAGAGTGCAGCAAACATTAGAAGAGTAAATGAAGAGCTTCATGAAAAGCATCTCTGACATCCATCACTTGTTAGCTTGTCCACACCCTTACTTGTGCACCGCTCCTGTGCGGAGATGCACTTTCTCGGTCACCATGGCTAGGACGCTATCCCAGCTCAAGAGGGTGTATTTTGGGAGGAGGATTCGAACAGCAGGAACCAAGATGTCTCCGTTGGTAAACACACTGTGGAAAACAGCACACAAACAACAAGGGCCAACATGAGAGTGTTGCTATCAGTGAAACTACAATCACTAAACCAGAGCATCTGGAGATGAATGGATTAAGACTAGTTGTAAAACTATTCCAAAGGCACATCAAGAAACTTACTAGAAAGTGTACAGAAATATGTTGTGGTATGAGTGCTTGTGAAGGAAATGAGTTGTGCTCACTTGATGGTGCAAGGCTCATATAAGATCCTCCTCCAGCGAGCAGGCACATTGATAGTGCTATGGACCACTGGTTGAATCTGACACAAACATCAGGAGTTCAGAAGCGTCCATAAACATTCAGCATCAGCAACATTGTAACTGAAGAACAACCCTGGCTGGAGGGAGGGGTCATTGCAATACAGTGTTTGGCTATCCAGAAAATGTAGGCCTATGCTCATGTTACTAAATTGTACGCACAATCTAAAATGAGACCACAATGTAGTAAATTGCGCACAATGCGCACACAATAAAACGAGACCACAATATATTTACTCAAATAATGCTCTCAATGGGCAACAAAAATGTCTTGCAATGACGCCTCCTGGGCTCCGTAAAGAACAAACTCGTTTAGGTCTTCTTATTACAGAACAAACCTTTGAACATCCAACAATAACTGGAGTGCTTAGGCTAGGGTTTTTTTTCCATCTTAACACATGTGTCAGTCACTCAAACATCTGCCAGTTTCTGAACAAAAAAAAAGAGATTTGACTCACCATTTCCCTCGTTTTCCGATGGGGTTTCTTAATTTTAATGTTGATGTAACTAACCAAACGGGAAAATACAAAGACAAATTTGCAAATTAGTTAAGTCATTAGAATTGCCAATAGGCTAGTAAATAAAATCGTATAAAAACTTCCAAGGACTCACTCCAGTTTTTTAAAGCGTTCAGTTCCACCAACAACGTATTTCTCTCCATGTTCCAGAGTGTCATAACTGGAGACCCGGTGACCCTCATGGGGAGTATATACGTTCCTGACAGCACCGAATGGAGCAGCGATCCCGCAGGTCACGGCATTGAGAAAGCTATCAAATGTTACCAGTTGACGGGGATTGATCACAAACCTCTTTCCCGGGAAATAACCGTCGCCGTTTCTGTACACCAGCACTGTCTTGGACAGTCGCGCATGGGAGGGCCTTTTCGCGACTCCTGCCATGTTTGAAGAAGCTCTAACTCTGCCTGGCGTGCAAACTGATCACCCGTCAGGGATTATGAAATGGGTTAATTGACAGGTGATACCCGAAGGTAAACAGAGGTGTACTTGTGCAGCATGTTATCCGATGCCGGTAGTCTGCACGCGCATCCACCTGGGGCTTGACCACTCGGGGAACGCATCACCATGGAATCTGTGTAGAACATGAGGTCACAATAATAGGGAACGTTTTGACATTGCTGTGAAGATATGTGGAATGTAAAAAAAAAAAGAAAAAAAAACTTGCTTAAAGTTTGTATGAACTGTTTCCTAACTCTGAATAAGGCGAATGGCTCTGTTCTTCAGAGATCTTTCCATGTCTCTTAAGAACTCTCTCACTGTTCTCTTTTGTGCAGTAGCCTATTTCTGATGCTTGTTGTGTCTAGGAAAACTGGTATACTGCACCTATGATACTTTTTTTTTTTTTTTTTTTTTTCAATTCAGTTGAAACAGAAAACCAGACACAATATTGGGTGCTTCAATGGTCTTTATTTGTAAATATGAAGTGTACCCTTTTTAAGAGCCAGTACAGTCACCTGTAGCCATAACACAGACACACTTGGACACTTGAATCACAGTTTGGAGACAGGTTTTGTTGGCCTGCCAGAGTGGGCCGAGGCCGGGGGGCCGGAGGCGATGTTACCCCACAGCCTGAGCCGGCTGACCCCGCCATCTGGGGCGATGACCAGGCGCACATGACTGACCGCGCCACAGCGCAGCACGCTTTCTCCAGAGTACATGTGTCGGTGATGGGCCTGAAGCTGGGGGGGGGGGGGGGTATAGACGGCGTTACACACTGAGGTCACTTTGTGTAGACTGTGAATACAGGTGAGGTCACGTTGACTTCGTTTCACACTAAGGTCTAATTTCAAAGCTTAAGTGTGCATTTTAAATGCTGCTTGACGATTTAGTGTCATTGAACGTTTAGTAGGTTCTATCTATTTAATCTGCTGGTGATATCCTCACCTTCTGCGGAGGCAGTAGCACTCTCCATCCACCAGGGGGCTCCCTTCTCCACTTGCTGCTGACACACTGCTGCTCTTCATCACTTGACAAACGGCACACCTCTAGCCTACAGGAGTCTGGGAAATTTCCTGCGGCCAATCACAACGCAGACAGGATAACACAATGCCTTGGTTACACTTCAGAAGGAAACTGGATCTCACACAAACATAGGATATTGTGTGCTTGTTTGTGTAGATGCGTGAACATCAGCCATCAATCAATGTCACATGGAATGTCAGGCTGATCTGTCAGTGCGTGGCAGACGGTGAGGTCTCCTCTTACTGATTGGCCGAGCCCCTTCCTTAACCTCCCTAGAGTGCAACTGAATGCTTGATACAGAAGACACTAAGGGGCTTAGGGCACTCAGGAGTCTTCAGATTTGTTCTAGTTCTAGTACTCTGGTGCTAGTCTGGCTATCACCGTACTAAACTCAATCTTTTAAGATTGAACATTAGCGTGGGGATGCTGCGCTTTGTTTCTACTGCACAAGAGGCGTGATCGGGCGAAATCCAAATTCGCTGGAAGTTCAGGCAGGCTTCACCCAGCCTACTCCGGTGCTCTTCTGCTACGAGTGAGGTGAGAATTCAAAAGAAAAAGGAATTTGCAGAGGCACTCTGAGTGTAAAAAATGCCTTTAGTATGACATCGCAGGCACTGGTTTAAAACAGAGACACTTATATATGAGGAGACACTGCACTGGAAAAATCGCCCATTGAAATGCATGGGGTAACTTCGTAACGCAAAGATGGCGGGTGTTTACACCTGTTTGCACATGTCCCGCCTCTTCCAGTGCCGTTGCTCCAATCATTTTGCCGATCCTTGGTGGTCACGCATGGGCAGTCCAAGATTACCAGTAAGAAAAAAGCTTTTTAAGCGTTAATTTGATACAAAACCACCAAACCTTTTCAGCGATTTTAGTTTGATTTTCATCGTGATTTTAAACATGTGATTTGTATGTCCCTTACACCTCTGAACTTGGACATCCAGCTCTCTCCCCATTCATTTAGATAGGGCCTGGTCTTGTTACGGTCAAACTCTCTGCCCGACCCCATGGCCAATATGGCTGCCGAGTGACGTGACTTGCTTTAAAAAAGACTTGACACAAATGAATGTGTGATACCTTTGAAGTGGTTGGTGTCGATCTCGATGCGGTGGATGACCCCAGGATGACCCAGCCTGAGGACCGCCCACTCTGAGCCCGGCACCTGGAGGATGCCCTGGCCGTCCATCTAGAATAGAATAGAATAGAATATATACTTTTTTGATCCCGTGAGAGAAATTCAGTTCTCTGCATTTATCGCAATTTAACCGAATTAGTGAACACACAGCAGCACACAGTGAGGTGAATCACACAACCCAGAGCAGTGAGCTGCCTGCCCAACCAGCGGCGCTCGGGGAGCAGTGAGGGGTTAGGTGCCTTGCTCAAGGGCACTTCAGCCGTGGACTGGTCGGGGATCGAACCGGCAACCCTCAGGTTACAAGCCCGAAGCCCTAACCAGTAGGCCACAGCTGCCCAAGCTGTGGACAAGCCGCCCCAGAGGTCACTCTCCCCATCAACAGACCACGCGCGCTGGTCAACAGACCGTGCACAGTACATTGGTTAACAGACTCCAGTGTTACAGAGACTATTATCCAACTGCTGATTTTTTAGGTGATGGCTTCTTGTCTAGTAGACATCAATGGACAGGTCAGGTGTCAATCAGTGGAAATGCAGTGTGTGTGTGTGTGTGAGTGAGTGAGTGAGTGAGTGAACAAGAGAGAGAGAGCGATAGAGAGAGATTGTGTCTTTGGCAGTAGGAGACTTAACACAGAATGATACAAGTCAACACATTGTGATTTTTAGTTGTAGGGTGTGTGTGTGTGTGAGTGAGAGAGAGAGATTGTGTTTATGAGCAGTAGGAGACTGACTTGGAGAGAGAGTGAGAGAGTAAGTGAGTGAGTGAGTGAATGAGAGAGTGATGGAGAGAGATTGTGTTTATGAGCAGTAGGAGACTGAGTTGGAGAGAGAGTAAGTGAGTGAGTGAATGAATGAGTGAGATTGTGTTTATGAGCAGTAGGAGACTGAGTTGGAGAGTGAGTGAGTGAGTGAATGAGAGAGTGATGGAGAGAGATTGTGTTTTTGAGCAGTAGGAGACTGAGTTGGAGAGAGAGTAAGTGAGTGAGTGAATGAATGAGTGAGATTGTGTTTATGAGCAGTAGGAGACTGACTTGGAGAGAGAGTGAGTGAGTGAATGAGAGAGTGATAGAGAGAGATTGTGTTTATGAGCAGTAAGAGACTGAATTGGAGAGAGTGAGTGAGTGAGTGAATGAGAGTGATAGAGAGAGATTGTGTTTATGAGCAGTAGGAGACTGACTTGGAGAGAGAGTGAAAGAGTAAGTGAGTGAGTGAGTGAGTGAATGAGTGAGTGATGGAGAGAGATTGTGTTTATGAGCAGTAGGAGACTGACTTGGAGAGAGAATGAGAGAGTAAGTGAGTGAGTGAATGAGAGAGTGGTAGAGAGAGATTGTGTTTATGAGCAGTAGGAGACTGACTTGGAGAGAGAGTGAAAGAGTAAGTGAGTGAATGAGAGACTGGAGATAGTGTTTATGAGCAGTAGGAGACTGAGTTGGCCTGCTCGCTCACCTCCAGCACTGCAGGCCTGTCCAGACGTCTTGCTGTCTCCCACCCGTCTCCCATGTTGGGGGCTCGGCCCAAACCTGTAAGGAGGTGCCAAAAGTCGACTCTCTTTATATTGCAAATGTATCCCCACCTGTTAGTGGAGTGGGTGGGATTTCCACCCATTTAACATACTATATGTAACATGGTGGTGTGTTGCGTTGTGGGTGCTGTGATCTGGGATGAGGTAAAGCAGATCGGGCCTGGCTGAGCAGACAGCTACTGGTAATCGGAGAACGTAAGAGAGCTACTCCCACCAGATGGGTTTCACAGCCATGTGCAAGCGTCCCATGTTCCTACTGTCCTCTGTTTCCCAGATTTATTTGACAAATTATAGGAACATGAAAAATAAGTTTCCCTGCTGTTCCCCTAATGTGACATAGACTATTGTTGTGTTTATTCAGCAGATTTTAAGCTCTGGCTGCTCCAATAATAATAAAAAAGTAGATCATTTATTGAATTCATTAAATAGAAAAGGGCTGAAATTGATCTAAGTAAAATGAGTTCAATGTACTGTATATTAAAAATATGGGAATAAATAAGCACTCTCCTGTTTGCTTTAAACACTTTGAGATACCAATAGCCACATTCCTCCATTGGCACGGAACATTTAGAAGGCGTAATATACCAATCATGTTGCGCGGGTGACCAAAGTGGGCATCTGTGTAGCCAAGACACACCCCTCCATTGACCAGCGCAACCAGGTCCACTTCCTCTCTGGGAGACACAGTGGACCAGTCCCTCTGCCCCACGCCATACACCCTCAGCCTGGCGATGCCCCCGTCTTCAAACACAACACAAACATTACCACGTTATAAATGGAACACCCTCAATGCACATCTGAGAATAACTAAAGGCTGAATGAAATAAATGAATTATGCATATACAAACATTAAGAGGGTGGATTAGTAAGTAGTTAGTAATTACCAATTCATATTAAATAAGAACACTTATGACAACTATCACTTGTTTCAGATTCATCATATACTGCAGGTTTTAAATTGACCGTTATTCTGAATAATAATTTGAATTCACGCAAGGCAACTTGATACCTGGGTACATGTTGAGCCTGATGTGAGTGACCCTTCGTGAGGAATTCACATGGAAGTAGTTGTGACAGGAGTCAGCATATCCTGGTTTCATCTTCGTCACGGGAACAAGCTCCTCCCAATTCTCAGAATGCAACTGTCAATCACAAATATGTGATCACTGTGCTGTCAAACAAGACCAGTATTTGCCCACTTTATTTAATTTAGGAAACCAAACCATGCATATAAAGGTCCGATCCTATGCATTACACTTAAATCTTTTCAGGTGAGGTCAAGCATTTGAAGAGCTTCATTTGTAAAACAGAATTGCAGTATCCGTATTAGGTTAAAGACCTCTGAAGTTCACCTACAAAAAAAGACCAAAAAGCTGCCATCTTCGCCCATATAAGGGGATCCGGGTACCATCTTTGCCCATATAAGGAGATCCAGATCTCCTTATATGGGCAAAGACTGCAGCTTTGGGTCCTTTTTGTAGGTGAACTTCAGAGGTCTATTTGTGGAGGGGATGTGTTCTCTCAGTCGAACCTCAGCAGCTCGTCTGAGCTCCTCCTCAGAGGCTGCCATGCCAGTGCGGTCTCCCTCCAGACTAAGAGCTGGTGGCCTCTCTGCAAGTCAACAAACAGGAGAGTAGAGTAGACTGAGGCTACCACCTTTTAATGATCACTATCAGCCGCATTTATTGTCGTCAACAACAACAACAACAACAACAACAACAACAACAACAACAACAACAACAACAACAACAACAACAACAACAACAACAACAACAACAACAACAACAACAACAACAACAACAACACTATATACAGTATATATTTAGCGCTTATCAGGAGTAAGGACACCAAAAGTGCTTCACGGTCATATCATCATCATCATATTAAACGTCTCAAATACTGCGTCCAGTGGTAGTGTATTGGTGCCAAAACATATAAAAATGCTTCAACTGCATGTGAATATACAGTATGTATTGGTGAGTTCGGACAGAGGACCATAACATTTTGGGTTCCACACACCAAAACACACATGTGCAAACAGTGAGCTTTCCAGAGGCATGTGATGTGGCAGTGGGACGGCCACACCACAGTCGGTGTTTACCTAAACATGCAGCCTGCACGGAGGCCGAGGGGGCATAGTTCCCTGTGAAGAACGAGGTGTCGATGTCAAGGCCATGCACCACCCCCGGCACCCCCAGCGCTACGATGCACCAGTCATGCCCTGTCAGGAGTGGGCAAGAGGAAGCAAATGAGGCCCCAGGGCAGTCTACAGAAACTATAGAAACACCACTAAGAATGCGTACATTACCACCATATTCTATTATTTTTCTACATCTGTGAAGGATAGAATAGAATAGAATAGAATAGAACAGGACAGAACAGAATAGAATAGAATAGAATAGAATAGAATTGTCTTGGGCTCAGCGCAGCATTATTATTGGTGTCCAATATTTGAGTCTACCTGGAATTCTCTTCCTCCTTGATTCCCAACCATCCATCCACTTCCCAAACTCAGTAAACGCTGTCGCTATGAACTCAGGGGTCTCTCTCTGCCAGACAGTCAGTGAAATGTTACATGAATGGAAAGTAGTAAAGTAGCGTGTACTATCTAGACTGAATTGAGTGGGGGGGGAAAACAAGGGATGAATTCATACTTCACCTTCAAGAGGTTCTGAGCAGGGGCGAACCATTCATCTGTGGCAAATATGACCTAAGACAACAGACAAATGAGCCAGACTTCTAACTACTACTCACAATATGCAGAATGCATCCTTACTGTTAAGATTTAAATGGAGTAGTTGGCTGCTGTTAATGTCTGACCTTTCCACCTGCAGTTTCACTGGCCAGGTCGTTGAACTGCAGGAAGTCAGGGAGACCCGAGGATGTCTGCTGTGCCGTCCTGGTCGCCATGATCCGTTGAATATCAAATCAATATCAGATAATCCGAGACAATTTCAAGGAACAGTCCACAGCCTCCAAATCCAACCTCACAGAAATCCGTTACACCAACCTATTGTGGGTGCTTGCTGTTCGTACTGAGCAACAGGGCAAGACCAGATAGTCCTGTTTACAAACTCAAAGTTCCGAAAGTGGAACCTGACCAAAGTTCAACTCAGACACTTCAGCACGTTAAAGTAACATGCTGTTCACTGTGCCACAGCATTTATTGTGAATTATGAGTGTGTTAGAGCTATTGCAATATCAAACATGTCCACGTTAATGACTGAATGCATAATTTTGATTTAATGAATCAAATGGGAGTATGAGATAATTACTGTACTGAAATGTTTCTTTATCCGTTTACTACTGTTAATATCATTCTTAATCAGTAAGCTGCTTTGCAAAAGTTATTTAGCGAAATAAAATAAATGAACCGGTCAGTTAACATTCCAACTAAAAACATAAAACAAGGAGTTTCTATGCAGTTATCTTGCTTACGCCTGTGACAGGGTGGTACAAGCCTTATTCCCACAAATTAAGTTACAAATAATGATGGGAGAGAAGAATTTCATTGAGAGCTTATTTTGTTGATACTGATGTTTTATAAACCACATTATCACGCTATTTTGTGTGTGTTTTTCAGAGGGCACAGTCCCCACACTAGGCTAGGGCTGTCTCTAGGCTGGTGAAAGCCTTGTGTGACTGACTTGTCCATCAAGGGGACATCTTTCTTTATTGCCATTATAGCAGTAAGGAATCTAAGTCAAAACCTGTATTGACTAACCCTAATCACTATAAATGATTGGCATCAGAGAGTGTTCGGTCTCATTCAGTTCATCTACGACTAGGCATCCGTAAATATAAAATAAAAAAAACACTGGTGCACATTGAATTTTCTGTTAAATGTTCATAACTTAAAGCAGCACAGTGTACTTTAAGACTTGGTAAACTACCTACAAAATAAACAAAAAACATGTCTCCTTAGCTTACTACTATAAGCTTGCAGAGCTGATGCCTTTTAGTGATACAGCAACAAGCTGACCTCATTTTTTTCCAGGTTGGGTCTCAGAACTACATAAGTAATATCCTACATGATTGGGAGATATTGTATGCATATCGATACTTCACACAACAAAACCAGTTGCTTGATTAACACATCTCAAAAGAGGGGTAACCCTTCAGTTTAACCAGGTTTCTCACATACAACCTCTTTCAAGAGACCTGGCCTAGACAGCAGACCTGTCTTCATCTAGTAGTATAGTGGTTTAACAACCCTTCATTCAGGGTGATCAAAGATTATTTTACCTTCAACTTATAAAGGAGCAGGCAGGTCTATTTCAACACTTCGAATGCAGCAGTTTCCAGAAGCTTTGGCCCACAGTGCCAGCAATATAAATTGTTGACTATTTCTCTTGACTGTGATTTCTGCAGAGCCACAGTATATTCTGTTATAGCTATGGACACATACAATCCTTTGTACGAGGATGAGACTTCAAACTGTCTATTGGTACAAACCATGAATTTCTACATGCCTACGTTCTTGAGATTTCCCAAGTTAAACGGTGGCTAGTTATCAAAAATGCAGTTTTTTTCTTCCTCTAGAAATTGAGATAAAGGGTCCATCATGAAATATGAAGTGTTGCCTGTTAAGTTTCCAGGAAGTGACCAAGTGAGACTGCCATCTAGTGTTAAACCCATGAAAGTGGCCTGGTTTTGACCTGCTGTGCAAGAGTCACACTGATTCAACCCAAAGCCACAACCATCAAAAGCAGAATTGTGATAACCCATCGGTTCTATCAGTTCTATTTATAATAGAGCTCCCAAAACCGCACATAAGGTGCAGTAGTGTCCATTTTCAAAAAATAAAAACGTGCTAAAAACGCAATATTTAGCATTTTGGGCACTTAAAAGTATTAACACTGGAAATGAAACACCACAATGTCATGTGACAGTAAACAAATTTATTTTGTCATCTGCACATTTACAGCTGGAATTCAGGGAATTCAAATACAACGTCTTTGCCTGTGAGCTTCTTGTAGACACCGGAGAAAGTCTCTACCTGAAGGGGAAAAACACAGGTGTATTAGAGACATCACAAGTCACAATCACTTCCAAGGAAAAATCAAGAAGACAATCACTTCAAGGTCAAATTGTCTTGCTACATCCCATCAAGTGTAGCATACCTCCAGCACCTTTAATTATTATTTTTTTTTTATTATTTGTCCAGTGCTGATCTTTGTGTACACAACTTCCAACTAAAGGCAACTGGTCTGTGGACAGCAGAAGCTTAAAGGGACACTTCACCGATTAGCATTAAGCTTAATGCTAATCGGTGAAGTGTCCCTTTAAACCTCTTTGCACAGATCAATGAAATTGAGGAGCCATCAGGGCCACTACCCACTCTAGTCATCTCAGACGAATCATACGAAAGTCTCAACTGTATAAACAGGCAGACTGATAACTATCCACCCTCTTTATGGCTCCCTGAAGAATATTAGAATTTTCCAACAGCCCCTTCACGTTATGTTAACTTTTGTCTCTCAGTGACAAAGCCAATCTCTTCTCTGACAGGATTTGTCTTCACCTCTGCCAATCACATGAGCAACACAGCACCCAACAGTGAGAGCATTGACTTGAGAGGTGGGAACTCCTCTATTCGCATGAGAACCCTTTTGTCCAGTTTCATGCTATAGCTTTAAAGTTCAAAGCAACAGCACAGTAGTTGCCTTCTGTACTATATTGACTATCCTATGAATGAGCATTCAAGAACAACCTAAATAACCAGAAAGAAAATATGGACCAAGCCACAAATGGCACATCCAACATTTAGCAGAACAGGATCATTACCACAGCCGATACTACACTATTTAGAATGTTCATGTGCACTGCATGGTTTAGCTCCCCAGTAACTGCCCAACGGGCTCTGGTGAAGATGTAGGAATATACAGAACGTCGCCCTCACCAGCCCGAAGGCTGGGGACTGACTTGCTCTCCAACGTCGTGGAACGGGAATATACGTCACAGCACCGGAGTGCTACGCTCCCATACGCCACATGGACAGAGCCATATGAGAGCAACCTCACAGGGTATCCACGTTGGGGTTTCATTAGATGGACAAAGCTTGAGAAAACAGAACTACTCACTTTGTGTTCAACATTGTTCTGCTGTGCCTTGTCGAGGTGGACCTTGATGAGCCGACTGGCGTCCAGTTTCACACGGATCCTCTTGCCGACGATCTCACTGGGATAGACGAGGTCCTCAAGGATGGCATCGTGCACGGCTGTCAGAGTACGACTAACAAACAAATCTCACATTAGATCAGCAGACCAAAGTAGGCATTATAACTAAGTGACATAAAACATTGAACAAAGATTGATTGAAAGAATGTACACTGCATGGTTTAGCTCCCCAGTAACTGCCCAAAGGGCTCTGGTGAAGATGTAGGAATATACAGAACGTCGCCCTCACCAGCCCGAAGGCTGGGGACTGACTTGCTATCCAACGTCGTGGAACGGGAATATACGTCACAGCACTAGTGTGCTACGCTCCCATACGCCACATGGACAGAGCCATATGAGAGCAACCTCACAGGGTATCCACGTTGGTTAAAACAAATCTAGTAACAAAGATCTCATAAAACAAGTCACTCAGGCAACCTAGAAACAGAACTGAATTACCACAACTATGCTGAGTATTCGGGCAAGTTTGAGATGTTCCTCACCTCCTTGGGCGCTTCTGCTTATTCTTTGTACGGCTTTTCCTTGTTGGCTTGGGCAGAATTCTCCTCTGGAAAAAAAAGGGAATGGCTACATTTTAGAACCAAAATCTTAAACCTAATACAACACATAACATTAGCTAATGATGGAGGATTGTACACTGCATGGTTTAGCTCCCCAGTAACTGCCCAAAGGGCTCTGGTGAAGATGTAGGAATATACAGAACGTCGCCCTCACCAGCCCAAAGGCTGGGGACTGACTTGCTATTCAACGTCGTGGAACGGGAATATACGTCACAGCACCGGAGTGCTACGCTCCCATACGCCACATGGACAGAGCCATATGAGAGCAACCTCACAGGGTATCCACGTTGGTACATCAGATTTTAAAAATCTCTTAAACAGCCTCTATCCACATCACACATGAAGATGGGAAAACACCAGCGCCAGCATCTCAAACCATAACCAGCCTCAGGGACCACTGGGATCAAGGTTTGATTACGACCGATGGTTATTCTCAGATTCCATTTATGCCCCACTACTTCTTAATAAATCATGTGGCAGTCTTTTACAACATACCAATGTCAGGTATTTACATTCCACAGATGTAACTAATGCAAGCATGATTCTTCACATCACACAGATCAGATTACTACAACATATAGTGTGCTTGCCAGCTAAGGTCAACAAGTCCTAGCTCACAAATATTGATGTGCAGTTCAGCTATGGAAACAGAACACAGGGCTGATGGACTGTAAATTATCTGTGCCTGAAATTATCAAATACATAAGACTATGGGTGCCTGTCCTTTGGTCTTTCATACACCCTCCCTTCCTTGATCCTCGATCCTCGTCTGCACTGATCTAGATAAAGAATGATGGGGCGGCAACAATGGGATAGTCTTTCCAGTGTTAAGTTATAGATCAGTGTGAACGCCCCTCGAGGATCGAGCATCAAGGAGAGATGTTGAGAGGCACCCAATATAGAGAATAGCCTTTCTTGACATCGCACATGGCCGAGCTCAAGCCTGAACACCATCAGGCCTGAGAACAACTCAAAGGGTAGAGGTCCCTAACCCAGGGCAGAACTGAGGGTGTGTGGAGGTGAAGGGCACAGAACTTACCTGAGCAATGAAGACCACATGCTTGCCACTGAACTTCTTCTCCAGCTCACGCACGAGCCGCACCTGGATCTTCTGGAAGGACTTCAGCTGGGGCACGGGCACGAAGATGATGATGGCTTTCCTGCTGCCACCCACTTCGATTTCCTGAGAGACAATTATTTCAGCTAAGTTAGGTTCTTGCTCGACCATCCATCAACCACACCACAATAAAAAAAATCTCAGCTCTGAGTTAACAGAAAATGAACTGGTCAAAGACCAAACAAGGACTGTGCACTGCATGGTTTAGCTCCCCAGTAACTGCCCAAAGGACTCTGGTGAAGATGTAGGAATATACAGAACGTCGCCCTCACCAGCCTGGAAGGCTGGGGACTGACTTGCTCTCCAACGTCGTGGAACGGGAATATACGTCACAGCACCGGAGTGCTACGCTCCCATACGCCACATGGACAGAGCCATATGAGAGCAACCTCACAGGGTATCCACGTTGGTTTCAAATACTGATACTATTGACAAGCTTTCAACAAATGCATACAAAACAGCACCATCATATCTCTCCAACTTCTGATGAACAGGTGGCACACATGTCTGTAGTTTCGATTTGCCATTGTGTTGAACTGAGCTGATCAACTCACTTTAGCAGCGGTGATGTTGAGCTCCCGCAGCTGAGCCTTCAGGTCTGAGTTCATCTCCAGCTCCAGCAGAGCCTGCAAAGAAAACACCCGTTACGTTCACGTGTGGCCAAGGCAACGTTCGCTACCTCTCTAGCAGCTACCACACTCAAGGTCTGACAGACATATTTTCAAAGTTGTTTTATATAAGTGGTCTTACCTGGGAAATACCAGACTCGAACTCGTCTGGCTTTTCGCCATTGGGCTTCACGATTTTCGCGCTAGAACTGAACATGGCCTATGTCTGTAAAATAAAGAGACAGAATCCATTATAGACAACACATGTAAAGCTCACACTCCCAATTCATTCAGTTGCTTAGGCTTGCTAGCCGACATTAGCAGATAGGTCTGACAGTATAAGCTACTGTGCAACTCCCGTCTAACGTTACTAACATTATTCTACCGGTTACTTCCTACTATCAATTCTTACATTATGGCACATGGCTATGGTCCCACAACAGATCTGCATTCCTAGCATGATTACAAGCTCCTCGCAGGTAGTCACATTCAGTTCACCTAACTTAGATAACGTTAATGTTACTTACCCTACTCATACTCGTGTAGATAGCATGGCTAACTATTTAGCGAGGAGGCTAGTTAGGTTAGCCTGCTCCATAGACAACGTTTATGGACATTCAGGGACGCTACTTCTAGGCATTTGGCAACACTACCAAGCTGAACCGTATCAACGTTTACCAAAAAAAAACAACCTAATCACAAAGTATACTAGTTACGCCGCTCAAACTGGGGCATTTTGTCCACCCACAACTACATGGGCCCAGATAACGCACTTTTCCCCCAAGTCCTATTCGGAAGCAGCTCAGCTACTTTTCGTAATTCAAAGTGCAAGAACTGCCATCCAATAACAGGATTGAAACAATCTAACGTATCTCTATCTCATGAATGCATCTTAATCAAAAAGCACACCTTATATTGCAATTGTAAGCCATTTTAAAGAAAATTCACCCACACTGCTCACATTCCCCTCACCTACCTCATACAACGACGGCCTGGGAAGAGAACGTATTCTCGCGAGAGCTGCGTAAAAGCGCACGGCGTAGAAGCATCATGGGAAATTCCGGGAAATTCAAGTAGAAAATGATGATCCCCCAAGCCAGTAGAGGGCTCGCTACTTTTGGCTGCACCGTGAAAAAGGATAAATACGGATGTAAACAGGATCAGTTGAACTTGAAATCACATGGAACGACTTTGAATAGCTAAAAATACGCAAGTGGAAGCCCAGATACCGAGCCTGAATACAGTTTAGTTTCATTAGACAAACGTTAGGTAGGTTGAAACTGCTGTCAAAGAGTCGTTATGCTATCCCTCTAAGGTAATGCTAGTCTAGAGATAGCTAGCAAACGCTAGCATTTGTGATTGGAGAGGACAACGTGCCTCGATCATCAACACATGTCATGCATTTTAAAAATGCTCGTGTAAATTAGTTGTGCAGCTTGATGTGGGGAGTGACTAGACTGTGTTTAAACAGGCTGTGTAACGTTAGGGGCTTTTGCAGTCTTGCAGAAGAAATGGGCAAGAAAGGGACATTCTTCTACGCCGTGAGGAAGGGACTTCAGCCTGGCGTGTACAATACTTGGTGAGCCACAGTTCTTTAACTTTCCATAGTTTACTTCCCAATTAACGTAAAAGGAAATGCCTTACGTGATTACATCCCTGCAGGGATGAATGCAAGAGTCAAGTCGACAAGTTTCCATGCGCAAGTTATAAGAAGTTTGCGACGGAAGAACATGCCTGGGAGTTTGTGAGGAGCCTAGCAACAACATGCTCGTCCGTTAAAGAGGGTACGATTTCAATGTGCCTCTCAAGCAGTTTTTCCTATGCTCATTCATGTCTCATACGGCCTGTAAACACTGATTGTCTACATCATTGTTATACGAAACTCAATAATTTATAGTATAATGATATGTAGGAATATGAGGAATATATTGAATGTTGAAGTCCTGTTTCCCCCTTCTAGTTAAAGCAGAATCCAGTAGTTGTGACATTGAGCTCCCCAAAAGAGCCCCCAGCTATGAGGCCACGATGGCAGCTGTGATGGGAGGCTTAAAGAGGAAACTGGGTAATGTGAATGAAGAGGAGGAGAAGAAAGGAGAGGGGGATGAAGTGGACGGGTGTGCTGCTAAACGGGTGAAGGCGGCAGAAGACAAGCCCCAGAACACTAGCCCAGCACCTGCTGAAAAGACTGACTTCACCTACATGGGTAAAGGAGAATGAAGCACCTCATGAATATTGCCCCTCCTAGTACCATGTTCCATATATGTGACTGTTGCATAGACATAGGCAAATTATTGACAGTCACATCTTCATTGGACATAAACAGTCTGCAAAATAAATATTTAAGGCCATATCTAGGCGATCCATATCTAGGATATCTAGGCGACTCTTTCTTCTTTTTCTGACTTATATTTCACATTTCAGTTAATTAGAATGTTGTTGCTCGCCATTTTTGAATAGAAACAAATCCTTTAATTGTCCGTGATTGTTTTCTTTTCATTCATGTAGGTGATGCTGTGGTGGTCTACACAGATGGCTGTTGCGAGGGCAATGGGAAGGTTGGAGCTCGGGCAGGAATCGGGGTGTACTGGGGACCCAACCATCCCTTGTAAGTCTTTTCTCAGTCAACCATGATCTTCTGACTCTGTTTACCTTCAGAAATTGCAGTGATTTTCCAGTCTGTGTAGTCACTGCTTCATTAAAGCAACACTAAGAGTTTTTCTTACCTTAAAATAATGTTTCCAAAATCATTTTAGCGGTTCATCAACTCGTAACAGGGTGAGCAGCACTTCTGCATTCACTTCGCGGCCCTCTTTAGGCTATAACCCGACTATGTAACTTTGCCAGATCGGATAGCGTACCTGTACTGTAGTTCGATGAAATGAGACATAAGAAACTAAAAATTTGACTTGCGTCGATGTTGCAATGTTTGTGGGCAGCCGTGGCCTACTGGTTAGGGCTTCGGGCTTGTAAGCAGGGGGTTGCTGGTTCGAACCCTGACCAGTCCACGGCTGAAGTGCCCTTGAGCAACGCACCCAACCCCTCACTGCTCCCAGAGTGCTGCTGGTTGGGCAGGCAGCTCACTGCTCTTTGTGTGATTCACCTCACTGTGTGCTGTGTGTTCACTAATTCGGTTAAATTGGGTTAAATGCAGAGAACAAATTTCCCTCACGGATCAAAAAAGGATATATACTTGTGTACTATACAATACATCATACTTTCATAAAATCATGCAACATTCTCTAGCTTGTCTGTGGACATTGTTATTTGCTGGATAAACAAGTAGAGTGCGTGTGACAGAGGAAAAGTGCTTTAGTGTTGCTTTGTGTCAGGGGCAGGGAACAGAGCAGCGTGATATGCCTTGCCATCCTAGATTCAGACATTTCTTTTTTAGCCAGAATCATTTTGCATGTAATTGTTAAAAAAAAAAAAAGAAAAGAAAAAGTATGGAATTTGAAATGTTGTGTTGCAGAAATGTTGCAGACAGACTGAGTGGCAGACAGACCAACCAGAGAGCTGAGATTCAGGTTTGCTTTTATTTTCCAGATCCATTCGCTTTTGTACATTTACACCTGCACCTATAGTACATGATTGGAAGGAACACATTGATTTACATAAGCATGTTAAACAACAGAATGAACCTGTTGGAGAATCAAACCAAAATGCATGCTGCCATTTCTGTTTTTCCAGTTCTAGCTTTGAATGACATTGTTTCTCTAAAAAAATATTGTTAGTAATTGTTCTTTGTCCTATAAAAGCATGTTTATTATAAAGTGGCCAGTTGCCATTTCACACCTTCTTCCTTCACTGTCCCCTCTGCAGGCTGCCTGTAAAGCTCTGGAACAGGCCCGAGACCAGAAAATCAAGAAGCTGGTGCTGTACACCGACAGCAAGTTCACCATCAATGGTACTCCTGAGAGACAGAGAGAGAATGATGGAATTGAGGAATATAAAAAGATCAATTCTGAACCCAGCTGGAGCTAGAATAGTGGCATTTCCATTTTGTGTTCTATCTTAAGGGGTCACTGTTTTCCTTTTGTGTTCTATCCTAAGGGGTCACCAGTCAGCTTTTGTGTTCTATCTTAAGGGGTCACCAGTCAGCTCTTGTGTTCTATCTTAAGGGGTCACCAGTCAGATTTTGTGTTCTATCTTAAGGGGTCACCAGTCAGATTTTGTATTCTATCCTAAGGGGTCACCAGTCAGATTTTGTGTTGTATCCTAAGGGGTCACCAGTTGGGTGAAGAAGTGGAAGCTGAATGGCTGGAGGCTAAAGGGAGGGGGCAAGATCATCACCAAGGAGGACTTTGAGCGCCTGGATGCACTGAACCAGGAGCTGCAGGTGGTGTGGGTATGTGCTCCAGTTTAATGAGCCTATTTCACAAGATGTCGCCACTGTGTAAACTAACTTCCTCTGGAACAGCTCAGTCTATAGGAAAGACAGAAACAGGAAGATGTTTTACCCTGCCAATTAAGGCATCATTAACGTCAACTAGGCCAGGCACCTGGACACTGTGAAATTGGCTCATGGTCCTTAAGCCAGCCACTGATCTATAAAGAATACCTGTATAGACTATCCCATTGTTGCCGCCCCATCAACAATGAAGCCAATGGAACTGTCCCGAGTGGTCCCAATATGGCCGCCACGCTGAGGCTTCAGGTTTAGGACGTAGATGCGCTATCCAGTGTTCTTTATAGATCAGAGCGTTCGACAGGCAAGTGGTCCCAATATGGCCGCCGCACTCAGACTTCAGGTTTAGGACGTACAGTAGATGCGCTACCCAGTGTTCTTTATAGATCGGTGATGCCAGCGTGAGCTGTGCCCTGCGGTCAACTCGTACTTTTCCAATGGACCGTCATCTGTGTTGTAGTGGCTGTTGTTTTTTAGTGAATCTGTTAACACAGACCTGGTTGGGTGCTGCACCTTGTGAATGCGTGTTAAAATGCTGAAGGATTTCTGTGTGAGATATGATAAGAGTGAACACAAAAGGAGTAGCTTGACAGAAGATGACCCTGATATTCCACTGGACATGTACAGTATGTGCTGGCTGAAGACCCTCTGTGGCATATAGCCCATTCCCCACCTGCAGAACTGGTACTCATGATCAGCAGAATCAATGAATGTTGATGGTTAAAAACCAGACAGTTATTACCCATTAAATACTGGTTGTGACGCATCATGAATTCACGTCCCCAATGTTAGAACAGTCATCAATTTTGTATTTCATTTCAAGTTCATTGCGTTATTCTGTTCAATGGATAAGGTTATTCCTATCACAATAGAGACGTGTCTGGTGTTATGCCTGTGCTTGAGGTGTCTGTGTCCCCCTCTCCACAGCAACACATCCCAGGCCACGCAGGCTTCAGTGGGAACGAGGAAGCTGACCGACTCTCCAGACTAGGGGCTGCCAAACCTCTGGAGTAGCCCACAAAAGAGTCCCTTACGCGGCCGTCTCCCACCAGACCTGCCCCTCCTCCACCATGATGTCTTCTTTAGACGAGGAGGACCATCCCCGGGTTCCAAAGACCCATCTGGGCAGTCTACAATCTAGCAAGAGTCAGAAAAGCTTTCCTCTGTCCACCACATTTCCTGTTCAGCCCCTGTCTCTGCCTGGTGTGCACCAGCAGGTCATGCAGAGGTATACGAGTGCCTAAGCAATGTCCACCTTCAGATGTGCACTTTCAAAATGGGCAGGTGTAAAACACATGCTCTACTGTGCTTGTTTTGCACCCATCCCGATGTCCTATGAAGTTTAAGAGTAGCTATTATGTTGATCTGGCGAGATCTGCTTGTTCTAAAGCATGTGAAGAGTAGCTCGTCATCCTCTCACTGCCGTACTAAGTGAAGTGAACGTAATTCACGGACCATGATCTCATCAGTGAAGTTCTCTTTTATAAGGTGTCCTGCCTTATTCAGTGCTAGCAGAGCTCTACGGTGGCTCAGTTCAGGCCTTTATGGTACTGTAGGTGTTTTAGTGGCAAACCAAGGTAAGAGAACCCAGAGGAAGTATAATAAAACAGCCCCCAGGCATCAATCTCCAAACTAAACAGCCAACATATGTAAGGGAGGAGTTATACTAATGCACTTAGAGGCAATGCAATACAAATACAAATATTTGTATTTGTTTAAATGCAAATGCTATTCTTTTAATTTATGGCTATTGTTTTGTCTTTTGATTGTTAAATAAAGTTATTTGTTGTCAGTTTTAAAGACAGTCTTGTTTTTATTCAAACTCAATTGCTTATATGTTGTGCCAATTGAAAATTAATAATGTTGCTCTGTTGTTGTGGTTAAGGCTGCCTCAAAGCGAGCGAGTCTGAAGCAATCCAAATCTTTGAAGAAAAGCATATGGAGCAATTCTATGGGCGCCTCTCATTCAGCGTTTATGCATCCTCCCTTCCTCCTCGGGCCTCGGGCCTCGATCCTCACTGATCTACATAAAACATGATGGGGCGGCAACAATGGGATAGTCTATCCAGTTTTAGTTATAGATAAGTGGGAAGTTATTTGCATCAATATGAATGAATAATTAGGTTAATATAGAACACGGCACGCCCCTATGGGACACATTCTTCAGAACAATCTCCCCCCCCCCCTTAGATGGAGACATATTTAACCATACTTTTAATACTGGTTGCGCAACACCATGGGTGCCTCTCATTCATCTTTTACACATCCTCCTTTCCTTCCTCGGTCGTCGTCCTCACTGATCTACATGAAGTACAATGGGATAGTCTAGCCAGTGTTAGTTATAGATCAGTGGGAATGAGTCTGGAGGATCAAGGAGAGATGTTGAGAGGCACCCAATGTGTTTCCATAAATTTGAAATTGAACACATATTGGCCACATTTCCCAGATTCGTTAATCTGGGAATCCCGGCCATTATCAGCCCTTCTCACTCTTATCATGACTATGGATCTGTACGGACAGACCTCAATACCGCCCCCGCCAGTTCAGATAGTGAACTGCAACTAGCCTTTTGAGTTTTTCACAATTGCATTTTACATTTTTTTAAACCTGCCACCATTTTTTCTGACAACTTCTGAAAAACGAAACAGTCACCTCAAAACAGTTGTAACTGTGACGAAAACCCACTGTCCTCAGATCATCTCTCACAACAGAGAAGAGTGTGAAGTCATTAGACACCAGAGGTGGAAAACTCCAGCTTCAGAAAGTAAAAGTCACAAAACGAAGCAAAAAGATTTCATAATTCCGGATTTAATATTTACTGTAACTCCAGTAATGAAAGTTTTGAGAATGGGAGTTTGTGTTTACAATTTCGAGAAGAGGGTGGAAGAGTTAAAAAGAAATCTGAAATTGAACTGTATACCTAAAAAGACAGGCATTTCAGTTCTGTAATGAGAAGCACATTGCAGTCTACAGATCACTCGCAGATTAATGCCTTAACAGAGACAATGCATAGATACATTTATTGTGATGTGGATTTAAACATTTAGTCACTGCTTTTAAGTAAAGTCCTTCCTGTCACATATTTCTGTCCACAGGAGATTAAACTGTTTAAAAACTTCTGAGGAAACCAACAGAATTGCAGAAAATTCCTGATGCCTTCATGATAAGTGGCCACATCTTGATCCCTCTGTCTGAGTGATTTGCTCTTGCACTGCAGAATCTCCTGCAAAGCTCTTACACTCTAGAACACTGAAGAAGATCAGTGCGCTTCTGATCCTCCAGCGTTCTCCACACGGCCCTCCATGATCCTCACGGTCTTCATCATCAGCAGCCGTCTCACTCACTCGTCCTCCTCACCCTCTTCATCTGACCAGACGTGTTCTTCACTCTGTCCATCACGCCTCTTTCCTCTCTTCTTTCGTCTCCTCCTCTTCACCTTCAGTTTCACCCTTCCTCACATACACCGCAGTTGCGTTCTTCATCTGGAGAGACTTTCCTCTTATTGAAATCTCCACGTGCTGGTTGCAGCGCAGGTCACTGTGCCAGTCCTTGGCCTCACTGCACTGGCTGGTGGTGTTGCTGCACCACTTCCTACATGAGAAAGTAAGAGGTGCATTAGTCATCACACTCACCACGCTCAAAAAGCTGGTTATCGTGTTTATGTGATGGTAATATCAATCATGTAAACCTTGAAAAAACCTTAAAGTTTGGTTATTAAAGTTTGATTATTAGTTCTATAACGTTTGATAACAGCAATATAACCTAAAAGCTAATACATTTGAAATGAGAAATTATTGACAATGTTGCCATTATTACAGCAACATCCCAAAGTGCACACATCTGTTGTTGTTCTCTGTGGTCTGATCACCTGAGTGTTTTTTGGTGATGTGATGGACAGATTTAGCAAATCAAACACACCCATGGAGTATCAGAGTGAAGTCTGGCCGCTTCGGTGCTGTCTGAAGTAGACGGATGCTTTCCTTTGTCAAGAAGCCACCTGCCAGGAGGCACCCACTGTGAGTCCATAGCCAACCGCTAGCATTCACACTGAAAGCAGAACAAATGTTAGACAACCACTCATGTTTTGTCTTGGTCTGCAATGTGTTTTTAACTAGGCTTTAACTATCCAATGGTGTCTTCTCTCCATTCTCAAATCCACACACTGTTCTCAAACCTCTGTGCTGACAACTGTTTACTTTTCGTGTATCTGGAAATGTGTTTCATGGTTGGTTTTAAAACCATAATGATTGAGTTTAACACTGAGCTGTCACTGTTACTGATTACAGCTTTGATCTTAGTGCCCAAATGCTGCTCTGATCTTAACAGATGCTCTTAGCAAGTGCCTCTGCATTGTGTCGGTTTCATTTGTAATGACCTGACAAATGAATATACAATTGCAATTCTGATTAGTTAAATCCAGCAATCTGTCATATAGATCTCCGTATCTCAAGGTCCCAGAGTGCTGTTGGTACTAAAAGGGAAAACAATCAGTTTTAGCTTGACTAGCTTGCTGCGGGAGCCAACAGCTAAAGTAGCAGCTAGGCAGCTGCAGCTCTCCACTCTGGCATGATCATGGAGGCTCATGAACATGCCCCCAGTCCTGCCTGTAGGCCAGTGGTTCTTAACTGCTCTGGCTTTGGGACCCACAATTTCCTATGTTCATAAATTCGCGACCCATATATTTATTTAGCATTCAAGCCAACGGATATGGTGAGCTACATGGTAACAGAAAGTGCCTGTAGTAGACCTACTGTCTAGAACATGTAGAATTCCAGAAAAGAAAAGAAATCTCTGATGCAAGAGATAAGGAAGATATGTTAGCCATGCGGTTTGAAATATTGGTTACGATCGCTCAAGGATATAGCTGGTACCAGATAACAGCTGCACACTATTGGAATCTTCAAGTCTTCGCAATGTCGTATGCTTGAGCAAAGGACACGAATGATACCCATACAACACAAAAACAGGCAGAAGTCTTACTGTAGTTTCTGAAGTGTGGGACAGGAGTGAATGAGGGAGAGGATCCTCTTTGCCCAGCGGGTGGTCAGGTTGCCCACCTTCAGCTTCATCTCCCTCAGACCAGGCAGAGAGTGCAGGGAAGACATCAGGGCATCAGCAAGCTGTGGACTACTACACACACAACACATCAGTTAGTATCACATCAGTAACACTAACACATCAGTCAAATCTGTATTACATAAAATGGGGCCTTACAGTTCATCTAAATATTCCAAAGAATGGAATTTCAAGAGAAAGTCCTTGAGGTCAAAGCTCTTCACTGAGGACCGTGACAGGAAGAGTGAAATATACGAGACTGCAGCCTCAAGCTTTTGTGTGGCAATTCCAACGTCCAGGCTAAAAGCCAAATAGATGAAAGAAGATGTGATCTAAATACTGTACATTATTAACTGATAAACACAATTACGTTAAATGTTACATAGTATACCATCTACACAAAATATTTATCGATTGATTCATTTATTGATTGATTGATTGATTGACACACATGTATAAGACATAGAGATAGAGAGTATGGTAACATTAGGCTACGTTAATGGAGCTGGCTCATATGCTGAGCTTTACCTCTGGGTGCTGGAATCCTTAGTAAAACACAGAGATGAGCAGTGGAAACTTATCTCTTCAGTGGAAGTGGAAGATTGAAATGGTCCCAGATCAATACTGCAAGCCAAAGAACAGATCAGTTAGCATCTTTAACCTTGCATATGTGCACATGTACAGTGTGATAATGTGCATGCTACAAAAAAAGTAATTATTGACACCACCAATTTAAAAAAAAAATGCTTCACAACTCTTTCAGTAGGCTTCAGACCTTTGGCTACGTAAAAAAACTTCTTAAACCCAGTTAATGCTGGTGGCTGTTTTAGCTGGTTCAAGATGTTCTTTGCTAGTCTTTGATGGTTTAGCTGGACCGGCCTATCAAGACATTGCTGGAGTTGTCCATGCTGGGGTGACCAGAAATAACATCAAGAAATATAGCTGCAGGCAGCAATGGGGGGGCCAAGCTTTGGAATGGGAGAGTGGGCGTGTGCAAAGGAACCCCCCCGCCCCCCACGACCACCATAGAGGAGTGTTTGTGTGCTTGTGTTTGGGTTTGAGAGAGAGAGATGAAAGCATTGTTGAAAAATGAGCTGACTTCCTGTGATTATAGCGCCCCTCTAGTGGTCAAAAGACATGGCATGGGAGAGTGGGTGTGTGCAAAGAGGAATATGTGTGTTACATTTCATAACTTTTTACTGTATGATGCTATTGCTTCCATAAAGATATAGATTTAATGTCTGTGTGGCGGCTTCGCCGCCAATTTTGATTGGCTGTTACTGTTACAATTTGTCAATTCTTCCAGAAAGCAATGCAATAATAAGGCATGGTCTGAAGATGGTGTGTGCAAATTTTGGTGAGAATCGGATGAAATTTGTGACCTGTGAAACTTTTTGAACGTTTTGACCTTGGTCTGTTGGTGGCGCTACAGCGTTCATGGAAAAGTCTTGTTAATTTGTGGGTGGGGCCATACTTTTAGCCTTAATACACTGAGCAAGTTTCAGCTTGATAGGTCAAAGCATTGCAGAGCTACTTGCATTAATGTTGTTAAAAAAATGATGAATTTTGACCTGTTGGTGGCGCTGGAGGTTTGAGGTTTGGAGTCTGTAAGTTGGTGAAAGTGCTTAGAGTTGTGAGTAGAATAAGTGTGCCAAATGTCAGAACTTTTTACTGTACGGTTCAAATCGACCAATCAGAGGTGTGTAATAATAATAAGAAAACGTAGAATCACTATGGGTTGCCTCGCAGCTTCGCTGCTTGGCCCCCAACAAATATAGCCGCAAGCGGCAATGGCGGGATCCGTGACATTTCGGAATCTAACAAAGCATTGACGTGATGCTATTTCACATATCTAATCGTTATGCAGAAAAAAAGTTTATGCTATTGTGCTACCTGCCATAAATCAATTTGTAAAGGCAATGTCACTTTTAAAGGAACATTATTAACCATTCTTCTATTTCTTCTTCTCTCTAACCACCACAGTAGAACTGTATTACCAGGTAATCACCCTAATATCATAATGACAATCATTTTGAAGACTCTGATAAGCCTATTTCGATCAGTAGGCAATATGTTCCATTTGGGTTCTAAGTCACAACAAATAATTTCAACAAGTCATTTCAAACTAAAAATAAACAGATTTGTAACCTGAAAATGTGGTTCACAGTAGCCTGGCTAGTGCGACCACTTCTGGGAACCAAACGTTCATTTTCTCGTATTTAAAAAAAATGCCCAGATCCGTTTATTGGGCACCACGGATGTCTATCAAATGGGTCTGTGCATAGCTCATCATCATCTTGCTTTTCCCTCTGTTCTGTGATTGGTCCCCTATCTCAGGCAAAAATTAGAGCGGTAGTTTGCCTTAGCAGCGTGAATCATATGGCGCGCAAGGCAGCATGGGAACACCCAGGCCAGGTTCACAACTGAAAGCTGGAACAAACCATAAACAGACAAACATACTGTACATATAGTGACAGTAGACAACTCTTACTTAATTTCCTCAACAGTAGGATGGGTTTGGATGAGGCAGAGGCTCCCAGCAGCCAAGCTCAGAGTCATGCAGTTCACCTCCATCTTCACCGTCTTCAGATCAGGCACAGAGCAAAGGGAGGAGAGCGGAGCCTCCACACCTCCATCAGCACGGCTAAAATATAGAACACATATACGGTATGAGGCACCCATGAAACATGGCTATTACAAACACATACAGTGAGAGAGAGAGAGAGAGAGAGAGAGAGAGAGAGAGAGAAACAAAACTCTTACTTCATCCCTGAACATCCCATCAGATATGTGTCAAATATCAGGATGAAACCAGTGAAGTCACGTGTGGTCATGTCTGAAGAGTTTGACAGCCGAATTGAGACATATGAGACAGATGCTCTTGATCCTCCAAAACTAATTATGGTGTCAATCCTGAAAAGAACAAATAAAATAAATCAGGTTACAGCTTTACAGTCTTTACATGCTAACTATGCAAAAAAAACAAAAAAAACACATAAAGCAATACTGGCCTAGATTTACTTTTGAGTATTTGGAAGCAAAGGTCTGCCAACATCTAGACGAACACCTGGGCTACAACAGGTCCGCAACTGAAGCATTCTGGTAGACATCAGCTGTGGCTTTTAACGGTGCATGCAGAATGATATTTTCACCGAAATCTGTACAGCACAAGGAAGCCCTTACAGGAAAGTGAGTTGCTCACCTCTGACTGCTGGCTCTTTCAAAAGAGAGTGTTGTGCAGAACATCATCTGTTTCTGCTCAGTCACCCTGCCAACCAGACAAGACACATTCTCATTGGCTACTTCAGAATTGTATGGGCTACACCTCTGACACAGGCTATGTGAACGCTTTCAAAGGAAACATATCTGCACATTGTCTTACATGCTCCAGGTTTAATGGCAGAGTACAACGTTTTGACCAATCAGGTCTTTGTCAGGTATACTGTACTCGTTGTAGCCTACTCTGCGTGTGTATGTGAACGCTTTCACACACAAGCACCAACCAGAAGTAGCCTACACATAAATGACAATCCACAGTGATAACATATGAAAAACAAAACAAAATGATCAATAATATGGAGCTTAAAGGGCCATTCACACCAAGAACGATAATAATAACAATAACTGTAACGATAAAAGCATCCACACTGACCAACGATAAGAAAAGTCTCTCCTCTCCTCTCATGATGGCTAAAATGTGATGGGTTCTGATTGGCTGTTAGCTTTTTATCGTTCTCAAAATCGCTCTGAAAGTGATCCCCAACAATATCGTTCATGTCGTTATCGTTATAGTTTATGTGGGAACGTCGTCATTCATATTAACGAGAGCGATATTTGTTTATAGTTATCGTTCTTGCTGTGAACGGCCCTTAACAGCTTGACAACATTCATACAAATTAACAAATAACTCTTACTTTAGTTCCTTTAAATTAGGAAAAGTGTCCAATTGTAACCTACAGAGGTAAACAGATTGACGACACATCAAGAAATCTTACTTTACATTCTTTAAACTGAGAAAAGTTTGGAGGGAGAGTCTCCCAATAGTCCGACCCAGAGTCAAGCATCTCACTCTCTGCTGCAGGTGCCTCAGATCAGTGCCAGAGGGAAGGGAGGAGACCAGGGCAACCACACGCTCATCATCTGCAGGAGGACTAAATACACACAGATAAAGAGAAACATTTTACAGACACAAAAATCATTAAACATAAAGTCAGTCAGTCTCTCAGTCAGACAGATAGACATAGAGAGTTTACTCTTCATGTAGATCATGGCATTTTTGAAGATATTCTTTGAAGATAATGATGTCCATGTTCGGCAGCGTGAGCTCCAAGCCAATTGAGAGGTCTGAGTCCTCCGTTGCTGGACGCCAGGTTAGAGTCAATCTGAAAGGCAGACAGATCACAGATGTTACACTTCCTCAAAGTATTTTTCGACTATTAATTTAATAAAAAACACTATAATGATTATATGAAGAGTTTTAAAATGTGCTCTTTCACTTTCTCAATGGTAGTTGAGAGGAACATCTTAAATGTAATATGCTATGCTTATACTGTATTTGTAACTATTATTTTTCATTTCTCGACTGTATTACTGTGCATTGTCCCTGCTCATGGTCTATCAGCATGGTGTTGAATATTATTCATAACCAATGCTAATCTAGCCCGTCTTTCAAAATGACTTACATGCTCATCTCCATTCAGAATTGACAAAGGTTTTTGAGAAAACATCACCTGAGGTCCTTGGTGTCTTTATTCACAGTCACTAAAAGACATATGCTGTCTTTTTGTTTGGGTGTCTTGTAATCTTCTGCAATCCTGCAAAACCATAGTACAGAGAGATGTACAGTAATTTCCTGTGTATTAGCTGTATTGTGTATAATCTGCAGGACAGTATTTTATACAAGTTGAAAGAAACAAAACCATATTGATACCATATTAACTGCACGTCCGTGTATAACCTCATAGCTGAAGAAATCTTGCAAAATCAATGGCTAAGCTGCGGCTAATAGTTGGGACATTACGGTAGCCAGCCGGTCCATGGCTGCGCAGTACAGTATGTACATTAGTACACCTCCCTCCAGATGCCTAAAGAGCAGTGCTGGCATGAGAGCTAGCAGCCTGGAACTGTAAGCGGTGTAGGGCTACTGAATATCCCAGAGTATTAAAATGTTGATCTAAAAGCTTTTAGAAAAATATGCAAATCATATCATGACCCCTACCATATCTTTGCTGACCCACCAGTTTAAGAACCACTGGAATAAGGCATGAAACATCTACCAGTATGGCACAGCAGAGAAAATATCAGAAGTATAGTAAATCGTTGAGTGTTTCTGAGAATAACAGAAATGGTAAAAAAGAGAAATAATAAAACAATGATAATTAATTGGTAAAAAAGGAAAAGAAAGGGGTAAACAGATCAAATGGAAAATCTTAAATGTCTTGAAGGAGAAATACTTTTGGTTCAAACTAGTTTGTTGGGATTTATTTGTAACAAACTAGTAGATAGACCAAAAAAGTCCTTTAAATGCTGGAATTATCTAACATGGCTAGCGCTACCACTTCTCAAATGAGACATGGTCTGGCAACCAGACGTTCATTTTCTCGTATTTGATCAGATCCGTTCATTGGGCGCCACAGATGTCTATCAAGTGCGTCTGTGCATAGCTCATCATCGTCTTGCTTTCCCCCTGTTCTGTGATTGGTCCCCTATAGGCAAAAATTAGGGCGGTAGTTTCCAGACTGCCTTAACAGCGTGACTGAAATCACCGTGCAAGGCAGGATGGGAACACCCAGGCTATAAAAATCATGTCTGTTTTGTTCACACTGTACAATAAGTATGCTTTCATGTCTCAAGAACTATCACACATTACTACATTATCAGGCTCAAAAAGTGGGAAGAGTACATATGACACGTTTAGGCTTTGGTGTAAGTTTATATTCTCTGCAATTTGCATGTCTGTTTATTCTAGCCAAGGAGGTGATGCGCTGAAGCCTGAGGTTCGGCTGCACCCAGGCTAGATGCGCTGCATCATCAGTAATAGACCTCTGAAGTTCGCCTACAAAAAGGATCCAAAGCTGCCATCTTTGCCCATATAAGGAGATCCGGGAGTTAATTGAAGCTAACTGCCTATGGCAAGTTGCATTGTAAGTTAGCTCTGGGGTAGCGAAGATCACAGTATGTGCCATCTTCACCTATCGAAGATCACAGTATGCACTTGAAGGCAGAGGACAAAACTTTGTAGCGCAAAACGTCTGCTTTTCCAATTTCTTCGTCCCAGTGAGAGTGTAACAGGTGCGATAATTCAAAATCCCCATGTTATTTTCCCATAGAAAAAATCTTGAGATACCGGATCTCCTTATTTGGGCAAAGATGGTGGCTTTTTTGTAGGCGAACTTCAGAGGTCTATTGACGTCTCGTGAAAATGATGCGTGAGTGAGCAGGACATCTCGTTTCTTATATCTGTCCCTCCTTCATTCCTTTCTCATTTCCTTCACAACATTAGCTAGAAGAGGAGGCTACAGGTAGGACTGGAGGAAGGAAGGAGAGAAGGAAGGGAGGGAGGGAAACAGCCTCAAGTAGTATTTGTTGAGTCGTAATGTGCAGGTGCAGGAGTTGTAAGAGTTTCTCACCATATGGAGTCACTACCCCTCTTATTGGATAACGGTTTGTTCTGGATGAGGTTTAGTGTCATAACTGCGATGTCAAGGGTGATGGTCTTCACTCCTTGGAGAGCAATATAACCCAGATATTTCTGCTTGTGTAGAGCATTGAGGATGTCCACCACACTCTTAGCTGACAGACTGCTCTTTAAACTGGAAAGCAAAAAAAATACTTCAAACACACACACACACACTCAGATAAAGAAAGAAAGAAAGAAAGAATGAGAGGGAGAGAGAGTAGCCCAGAACACCAGTGTAAATGTGTTGGAACCATGTCAATGTTTAATTGGGGTCTAATGGCATTATACCTCAGTGTGCTTATCGTCTTTCCTTCCCCCAGGGCTAAGACCAGATCACCAACATCAGAATCTGACAGGTCCTCCACACCAAGCCTTCATAACCAGCATAAGAACATGTATGGTCATCAGAAAAAAAAAATATATATATTTTATCTTTGTCTTCAAAAAGCGTTAAATGTGTATGTAGCTGCAACATATACTACAATAGATGCTGTGGCCCTCAAACAAATGTATTTAAAGTAACACCTCAATTTGATGATTATGTGGATGGTAATAGGCAACATTTCTTCTCTGTCACTACCAATGTTCACCCGGAGCACCTGGTACTGCACAATGCAGCTTTGTTGTTCTGACCAGACACATAATCCTTTTCATTAGTGTATGATGAGTTGGATACACTCTTAGTGCTGCGAGGGTAACCAGTACGTTGAAAATGAAAAAGCAGATCTCCTACGCTGTGTCACTGTTACTTTAATATCTCTTAATTTTGTCTGTTTAACTATTCCTCTAACGTCACTCATCTAAAGGCATTATTTTCATCTTCATTCTAAATCACATCAGGGCATAGAATATTACACACATCTGTCATTGTAATACATGGACAGCCATCAGTCTAAATAAACTATGGAGTTGCACTCTGGATAGTAATTCTACTGCAGTTTCAAGTGTGACTTGACAGGCCAATGTATGAGAGACAACACGAGTGACAGAATGACTGTCATTATCAGATCAGTATTTACTATGTCCCAGTCAATCATAATTCAATTATACTCACCCTAGATAGATCATAGCATAGATCATAGAGCATAGATCAGTCATAATACTATTTATTATAACCGAGTCAATCAGAAGTTTCAGAACTAACTAATATACGATGGCACTCACCATAGCTTTTTACATTTGCACAGTCCAGGCGCCAGCATTCTCAGGTTCTCTGCTGTTAGGCCGTACAGGCTCAGGCTTCTGACACTCTGACAGCACTGTAGGCAGTACAGTAGCACCCAGTAGTCTATCCTCTGCAGATCATGAGTGCTAAACTCAATCCATTCCAAGTTTTCGATTACATCCATGACAAAGTCCTTCTCATGGATCTCGTAAAGGCAGTGCAGAGCAAACAACATTACTGAAGAATGACAAGAGAAGCGTATACCGTCTCTCTTCACTGTTGTTACCTTCAGGAGCCACTCTTTCAACTGGGTTTGAATAGCTGCCCAAGAGGCACTCTTCAAAAATGGGGAAACATCACTATTTGACAAACCAAAAAGAAACTGAACAACACGATCCCTCGAATTTCCTTTGATTTTCTCAGAACAGTTCACTTCAACTCCAGTGGACTCAAGTAATATCTGTAGTTTCCCACAAGCCTCCTCTTCGTCATCTATCAGGAAGAAGTGAAGAGCAGCAAAAAACTCCTGGAAGCTCAGGTGCATGAAACTGTACATGGTTCCTATGTAGACCTTCCTCTTCATCAAGAATTTGCACAGGAAAGGGTTACGCACGTTGAAATCCATTAACACCTCAGACACTTTCCTCTTATCGAACAGGACCTTATGGTCTTGTATTCCTTTCTCTGCCAGCTGGCCAAGGCTTCTCAGGGATGTGAGGTTAGTCTGTCTCGAACCTTCACAGTGATCCTTCATCAGAGTGTTAATGAAGTGCATAAATATGGAGCTTGTTGTCTCAAAGTCTCCCTGTGCATCTACTGATTCTTGGAAATGTTCTCTGAAAACAGTGCACACAATCCAGCAGATGACAGGGATGAAACAGGAAGTGAAGAGTGTCTCATTTGAACGCACATGCTCGTAAGCCTTGTCAGAGAGCTCTGTATTATCAAAAAACCTCTGGAAATACTCCTTCACTCCATCCTCAGAGAAGCCCAGGATCTCTGTGAAGCGGTGTGGGGTTTTGAGTGCCTCACTTAGTTTGTCGGAAACAGTGGACCTGGTGGTGACAATAAGTAAGCTCTGGCTCAAAACATTCCCCTTCAGCAGAGCACTCAGTGTGGCCTCGATTGGAGCACGTGTAGATGGATCACTAGGAAGTACATTTTCATTTAATGAGAGTCTGAGCTCATCAAAGCCATCTATAACAAAGAGCACCTTCCCAGGGGAGTCTCGCAGTATTCTTAAAATCACTGGAGTAAACTCCTGATCACATCTCAGGAGGTCGACCACACTGTGCTCTCCAGAGAGGAGGTTAAGTACTTTGCAGTCCAGACAAAATACAAGAATAACATCTTTGAACAGGAGATCAGATGCCCAGTCATGCATAATTTTTTGGACAGTGAAGGACTTGCCATGACCGGAATGACCCTGGAGAATGACCGCTCTCGGCACCGATCCACGGTCTTTGGGCTTGAACAGCTGGTCGAGATGAATGCTGTGTGTCTCACTGGCCCTGGTCTGGAAGAGCCGCATGAGAGTGTCACCTCTGGAACGGAGCTCTTCCTCTCTCTCCTTCGGAACTCTGGGTCTCTGAATAATCAGGAGCTCAGTGTAGCGGTCTGCCAGAAGCACATCCTGACCAGGGAGGGAGTTGTACTCTCTTACAGTCTCACAGGAGGTGAGGATAGATGTCTTGTATTCAGCGATTTTTGACTGCTGATCTTCAAAAGACAGAAAGATTTCATAGAAATTACACACATAATTTAATCTGTATGGATCATCAGCGTTTCCATCTGAATAAATGAATGAATGAATGAATGAATTAAAAGATGTATTACTAACATACCACTGTCCTGTGCTGGTTGTGCTGGTTGTTGGACACCTGCATGTTATATGGGGGATATTTCAAAGCACTGAATAATTTGATGTGACATTTAAGATAGCCTACATTGTACATTTAATATTGCATTTCTAGGCCCCACTGTAATTTCACATTAGGCTACCACTGTAGTTATTACAAAACATGGAGCCCACTGTGCTATTAACCTACTAAAGGTTATTGTTCTTTATTGAAACTAGCCTCTGATATCAAAATTAACCTATTAACAAATCTTGTGTTAATTAGCCTACTTTTAACTGACCTGAAATATATGTTGAAATGCTGACATCCCCACGAACGTGAAGATGCGACAACACTGGCGCAGACACTTGGGTTCCTCCATCAGCTGAAATGCTGACGTCTACTGCGGGAGACGGACCTGGACCCGCCATTGGTAAAACTTTGGTTGGCCTACTGTAAATGGGAACATGAGTAAAGGGTCGTTCCGATTGACTGTCAGGTTTTCCGTTCTCAACATCGTTCTGGAAATTGATCTCCAGATATCTCTGTACGGCTGGTGATCACAGCGATACCGTTCTTCAAATCGCCTAAGTTATGTGCGGACGTTGTCATTCATGCTAGCCTACTATGCTCATCTAGAAAGATACGGTAGGTAGGCTACTTCTTGTTGTTATTGTTCGTTCTTGGTATGAATAGCACTGCTGGAAGTTTTCCAGCTAACACTTCAGTTGCAGTGCAGTTCAGTTCAATAACGTTTGGCTAGTGCATTGCACCTTTACTTTCTGCCATAACAAGGCATTACCAGACGTTTATAAAGGTTTATTATTAACAACATTGTTTTAATATTGTTTGTGTTGTAGATATGGTATTATGTGAAATGTAGCCAGCCAACAGCCTGGATCGCCTATGGCTACTGTCATCTCATACGGTGTTTTTACTCTTTGAAAAAGTCACGCTCCTTATGTCAATAAATAATGGTCAGTAAAACATACCTGTCGTCAAGGCTACATTGCGTTATATTGTTAATTGCTGCCCCATGTGTTCTCGTGCGACAAAATACTCTTTAAGCTACGTAGGCTACATTACTCCAGACAGAGTATTGATTAGGTCACAACAGAATTTAACCTAGAAGTAGGAAGAAGGCGGAGCACACGGGGTGCGTTTACGTCCTCCCTCGCTCGGGCCTCGTTCCTCACTGATCTACATGATGGGGCGGCAACAATGGGATGGTCTATCCCTTCTTCTATCTTTCTTTATGTAGATCAGATCAGTGAGGATAGAGGCCCAAGGAGCGAGGGAGGACGTATAAACGCTGAATGAGAGGCACCCACAGTCTGACTGAGTCTGCACAGTGCACACAAAATCTCTCACCTGAGGGGTGCAAGAGAATTGACGAAACAGCGCGTCCTGCTGAGTGCGAGTAGCAATGAAAGACAATCAAAGCCGTTCACGATGGCAGCTATGGTGAAAATAGTGTAGGCCTATTGTCCCTATCAAAGCGACCATAGTTCAGTTCATCGGGCAAGGAGGTAGGCTATGACAGGGGGGTGGAGTTCTTTTCAGCCTGTTTAGGCTACTTGTCGCCTTCATTTGGCCTAATTTTAGCCCAATTTAACTTGCTGCAGCCAGTAAGCTCCACAGTGAGTCTGCATAACGATATTCGTGGCAATCATGATCTGCTACCAGAATTTACACAGGCAAACACCGTCTAAAAGGATAGCCAGAGATCCACTTCTGAATTTGTCAGCAAGTACGCACGTTTGATGCAAGGCTTTGGCGGCTGGCCAAGGTCCTGAAAATGCTTTACTGTAGCCTACTCAGGCGCTTCGGTACATTTCGGTACATTTCAGATCAGAATTGAAATTCTCAAAACTACC
Organism: Sardina pilchardus; assembly: GCF_963854185.1. Lineage (NCBI taxonomy): Eukaryota > Metazoa > Chordata > Actinopteri > Clupeiformes > Clupeidae > Sardina > Sardina pilchardus. The sequence goes on from NC_085005.1 coordinate 29,722,573, forward strand.
TGTTCAATCTTCACATCATTGCGTCACTTGTGCACATCAAAAAAGCAGTTTCTCAAGTTGCACATGTTTTGGTACATCCATGCAAATTATTGCGAACAATTCTCTGCTAAATAGTCACTCCCATTACATGTAGGCATCAGTTAATGGATCATGGCATAAGTCTTTACATGCAAAATGGTTGAACATGTTGTCATATGAGAATTTGTGGCCCAAAATACAGGAACTTCAGGAGGTGTAGGAAGACTTCACTGTAATTCCTACAGTACTGCATACAGTTTTCCCTAAGGAGATGTTCAAATTTCTACTTAATTGCATTTTTTTCCCCTTTGTACAGCTCTCACAAAAACAAAAAGAACTGAGCACATTACTCACATTGCTTTCTTTATAAATCTTTATTTTTATTTATAAGTTTGATTTTGTTTTGGAAATTGAAATCTGATGTGTGTGATCCCTCAACATGCGGGAGAATTGCACTCATGGTGAGTAGTACAGTAAATAAAAAACAGTAAAATCTTAAATGTGAATATTGTCGATCAAACTCCCACATACACTAAGGTGTAACCTACAATTTACAAAAAATGTAATTCAAATTTCAGCCATAGTTTCGATCAGAACCAAAGATCATAGAGCGCTACGCTCCGCTCTAGAATCTTTGATCAGAACATCCCTTCAGAGTACACTGTTATACTAACATGACTAAGCCATTTGACTGTCTTATCCGTACACAATGACACAAGGACTTGTCATTCTGCACTGACATGTTCATTGACACAAATATTTAGTTTTGATTTATGTATCAAAACTAAATATTTTATTTACTAAGGATTTTGAGCAAGAAACTGTCTTTGCAAGTAATCCGTGGTGTTGTGCTATTTATACAAATATTTTTGAGAAATGCACTTACTGTTTAGCAAATCTCAAGGATGATTAAAAAAAACGTATCAAAGTGACTGAGAAAAACTGTAAATAAAACCTTATCATTGTGGACACATTGTGTGTTCCGCTATGTGGAAGGTATTTTGTGTGTTTGTACTGTTTTTGTATCTCTGTCATGTGCCTTTGATTCCTTCTTCACTGGAAAAATGGCGTCTCAGTCAGTTCAGTCAGTTCTCTGATCCGCTCAATCACAACCTTACCCCTAAGGGTGCAAAGTTGATGATTCAACAGTTCAATGCAAAAATGTTGATGTGCTTCTCAATCGGAATAATATGTTTTAGCATTATTTACATTACAGTAGGCCTAATCCAGTGCACATAAAGTCACTCTTTCTATCCCTGACACAAACATAATCAGAGTGCCGATTACCAGTGTACACAACCAGCAGTAGGTAGCCTACAGAAAGCAATCTTTATTTGACCAATTTATAGACATATGACCTCTAACCTCATGTGCAGGGGCGTATGAAGACAGAGAGCAACAATCAATATCTGAATACCACAGGCTTCATTACATGTTTTGCTTTTAATTAATGTATGGCAAAGGGGAGTAGGGATAACTGAAACTATATGTAAGCATATTAAGCATCTCTTAGGAAACAATGCTTTCACTTCTTTCAACATAACATCTACATCAGTGGTCCCCAAATGGCGGCCCGCGCACAGTATTTTTTTGGCCCGCCACGTCAAGTCTGAACAAAGGTAATTAGTCATGTTGGCCACGCGTGATTAGCGATCTCTCTTCTTCAGTGGGTTACAACATCTGATAGTCATTCACTTTTCATACTGTTCGTATCCGACGTCCATGTCAAATTTATTCCAATTGATTACAAATGCTACAATGAAACTCCATCTCATTCTCAGGTTTTCATTGCCTGTCCTCACAGCACGCATAAGCGCACACACGCACAGACATGAGCAGTCCATTTCTAGCTGAAGTAGCCTAACCGCTGGAAGTGGCTACAATACACTCGCGAAATCCTTCTCGTTTTGATTACGTTAAATCCGTGTCAATAAACCACTGCTAATATTAATGCACAGTTTTTGCGAGAGCTACTTTATTAATATTTGGGAAAGTGATAAGGGGCTGCGACTGCTCTGCTGAAGTGCCACGACGGCACAGCACAATGAGCTTCAGAAACAATCACGACATTTAGACTACCCCAAAACGTTAACGGAATTCTCCCGAAGCTCCCGATTAGCCACTCAGGGCCTGCATTCAAAACATTAAAGAAATTAATTTAACAGATCATGGCAACTGCATGCAAGGTTAACTAGGCCTATCATGAGGTTATTAAAGCTGGTTCAGAATTAGTCATTGAATCCAAAGCTTTACTTTGCAAGATAAAAGTCTAATCTAACAACCTGTTCAAATATACCAGAATATAGAGGAAGTTGCATCTAGCAGAGCTCATTTTTTTTCTGCTGATCTGTAGGCCTACCACCCACTTTCAAAAAGCCCCCAACACCCATGGGTGGATGTCCACATGGGTAATTGTCCACAGTTTGCCTCTGTTCACATCAGGCACTTAGGCCTAGATAAATGTGAGGCAGCTGATAATGCTTTACGTTTCATTTAGAAAATGTGTACAATTGTTTGTTTGCTATTAGTAATAATAAATAGTTTTTAACCTGCCGTATCACACAGATTTCGTGGGGGGGGGGGGGGGGGATTTGTTGGCCCTCAGCCTCACTTGCTGTACAGAATTTGGCCCTCGGGGAAAACTAATTGGGGACCACTGATCTACATGAATGTGAGTCAAGCAAGAAACATGATGCGTCAACATTTTGTTTAGTATTTGTTTGTCTTTACTGGCTCCAATATCACTTCCAAATGCACAGAGTTACATGTATACTGACAGAGGAATATTCACATGTACCATAAAGTCAACATTGCCTCAATTTTCTATGGGATAAACTATTCTCAGACACCCTGTCTAATTAAAAAAAAGAAGAAGAAAAATGGACACCAATACAGTTCTGTCCAAAAGGATAAAATCAAAACAATTCACCATTCCCTTAATGTTTCTCTTAATTGTACACAGATAAAGGATATAGAACATCTGTGAATGTTAGAATCATACAACCGTAAAATAATCTCAAATGTGAAAAGATAAGATTGAATAGTGAAAAATGACTTAAGTTGCAAAAACTCCCTATTTTTACATACAAGTCCACTTTCTGTAGACATTTCAGCGCAACATCTAAAGCTTTCTTCCCATTCCCAGGCTGGAATGCATTGTTAAGAATCTTAGGAAGATGATGGTAGTTGGAATACTGAGTTATTTTGCCATCCACACCCAAATGTTTTAATTGACCCACAAGTCCTTACAATGGTAGAATCTCTTTCTCCCTTGATGGTGATGTGATGATAAAGAATTCCAGAAGTCCTTGAAATTCCATGACCAAGTGAAAGGTCCAGTCCTGTTATGCCCACAGGAAATTCTTTGAAGATGTCCAACTCTGTCCATTTTATTTATATTCCTACATTTTGCTCCTCCTGCCCTGGGTTATTTTGGGGTGCCAGAGATTGGCGTTTGGTGGCCTTGTGTTGGTTGTGTTTGGACATGGTCCAGATTTCGTTCAGGCAGTAATCAATTTTCCTTTTGATTTCTTTAAAGGCCTTAGGGAAGTTGTTCCTTAGGTGATGGCACAGGTCCCTCCACCAGTGGCAGAAGTTTTTTGCTCATTTAAACTGGTAAAGCTTATTGGATCTTACCTCAACAAACTCATCCTTGCTAATCTGTATTTTGTATCTACAACAATACTGACCAGTTTCCCTCGCTGCATCTAATTGTTTAACAACCACTGCATAGTAATATTTTTTATTCTCTGACATCTTTTTGAAGCCAACATATTCACCAATTTCATAATTGTTCATGAAGTTCATCTCGAGGGCATCATGCCATTCCTCAGGTATTAGACTTCCAGGGTCTGGATGATGAGGCCCTTCTCCTTTGCTGGCACTGCTACGGATTTCATACTTTTCCAACGTTTTCCTAACCTCCTCCGAGGTATCACATAACAGAAGCTGCCCCAAAGCGAAGAGAACCTCTTGGCTGAGTGTGTTCTGCAGCAGTGAATTAATTTCTTTGGTTAGTCTGATGACCACTTCATACATTATCTTAATGTCCATATCATCACTGTGCTTCAGGTAGAAGGTGCAATCCTGTGTCTCTTTTTCAACATACACTTGTGTTTCAGACGTGGTATTGACAAGTGGATCTTGATTAAAGAAGAGTTCCGTCTCTAGGACTTCGCAGCATACAATTTCAAGTTTCCCAAAGACATTTTGACATAGTTCAGTGGCCTCAGCAGACGAGATGGTGCCTGTACTTTGTTCTCTAATCAAACTTGTAAGACCATCCAAAAATGGTCTGGAGTTTAAATGTCTATCAAACCAACCACTGAACTCACACTTGTTTTCATATTGACATAGTTTCACACTGCAACCCACCAGGCTTTCAGAGGTGACACAAGACAACATTGTGGGTCGACTGTCTTCAGGCAGCAACAACAGCATCTTCTGATGTTCAAAGATGTCATCGCCCAGGTAACAATGTTCCAGGTTCATTAGGAGGCTGAGCTTGTCTTTTAGTGGGTCCTCCAATCTTTTTGTCTGGAAGACTGTGTCATTGAAGTAGAGGTCTTTAGACTTGTGCAGCTTGCCATCTGCTGATGGTAAATACAAATTCTCCTGGATTTGTATTTGCTCTGGCTGTGTTTGTATCCGTTGGAACAGGTGCTGTACAGCACGTTTGAACGTCAACTGCTGATTTGCATTGAGAGTTTCTTTTCCTTCAGAGTTCATGTAAATATCATTGAGGACTTTACAATACTGCGCAATTGTTGGCCTTTCCTCCACACCTATCCTTTGGAAGAATTCAGCATAGAGTGCATACTGTGAACTGACTTTGTAGAGATACGGCCTGAACTCTTCACAGTCATCAAGAAGAAGCACTGCTTGACTGGCTTGCACAAGAGCGGTATCATTTTCAACAAGAACCACTGGCTGATGTTGAAGCTGAGATCCACTGAAATCTTCGATTGATTGTAAGTAGGCATATGTTCTGCAAAAGACTGTTTTTCTGAGGTTTCTCATATCAATGTCTGGGCATTCTGACTGACAGATGTTTTTCAAATTCTGGGTCACTGAATCACAGGGTGGCTTCTCAAAAGCTCCTGCAGTAACCAAATCAGAATGGTAACGAGAAAGTTTGCATGTGGGCAGTATTGGCATGGTAGACCAGATGAGATACTGATGATCAGGGTTTGTTTCAATCAAAGACCCTTTGATTGCAATCACGTCTCTTTCATCAGCAAAGGGTTGGTGGTAATCACACAGTGCTTCCTGAATTCGCACAGGAAAAACAAACTTGATGGTTGCAATCCTATTCAACAACTTGGGCTTATTTTTATTGGCATGGAATTCTAGAGCTTCCCTGAATAATGCTTTAGACATTTTCCTGAGCTTATGAACTGAGGTCTTGCCATGTACTTCTGATTCAATTTGTTTTGCAAACCCAATTATCTCAAGATCAGAGACAGTATGTTTCATTCCAAGCTCCTTCAGCAGTTCCCTCACTTGTCTTGAGTCTTGGTCAAATAGTTTCCAGAACCCTGGTGGTACAAATTTCTCTTCAGGGAGCATGATCTTGTAAAGATGTTGTTCCTCATCAAAAAAGTAAGACGGTAACTGAGGAGTCCAATGGATGTCTCTGACGAAGCTAACACTTGATAGTTTTGCCACAATCTGATCCTTGTACATCTTATATTTTTCATTGGACTTTAAGGCCAACAGGAGCCGAACAGAGTCAAGAACTTGTGTTTCTGTGAATGTGTGTAATAAGGGCAGCAGGAACCCCACATAGAAGTCTAAATCAGTCAAAATGTTAATGTTAATTTTCTCTGACATCCGTTTGTTGACCAGGTTGTACTCCAGAAAAACATGCCCTTCTACATCAATATTGAACAAATCTGGAAATTTTGCTTTGAAGTCTGTATTCAGGACAAACACATCCTGTCCCTCGATGCTCTCTCTCTCACCCTGCACTGTCCGAAACAGCGGCAATGACTTAAACTTTCTCTGGTATTCCTGGGAGTTTTCGGTAGTGCTAATTCCAGTTTGAAGAAAATCCTGAAGATCATCCAAGTCATCCTCAGACAGGATCTTAAATATTGAGTGTGGAATCAGGAAAACTTGTTCCAAAACATCATTGCTGTTATCTGGCTTAAGGAGCTCAGGCACCAAGTGATTAAAAAGCACTTCATTGAAACTCTGAAAAAATGAACAGTTTAATGTTGTGAGACCTAATTTCACTAAGATGGATGAAATGTTCCCATCTACTTTCCAAATGACACTAGGAAGATCCTTCATTGGTTTCAGAACATGCTTTTTATTTTGGCTTGGGCTGATGACTGGAAGAACAGGAGAGTCAAAGAAGGCTTTCTTGATTTCACTGAAAGTGTCATTTGATTCTCCATCTTTGAAAACCTCTAATTTGATTTGTTCTTCAAAAAAATCCCATAGGCACTTCAGCCAGGCAAGCGGGTTGTCTTCATTTGGAAGCTCTTTCAGTACAGGTATCAAGTATTCTGATGCAACAGGTATTGTCAATTCCTGAAGATAACCACCCGTTTGAAGTTTTTCACTGTGACCGATGTTTGTGATATAATCTGCAAAGACTGCTTTTTGTCCTTCAAATATATCACGAAATCTAGAATACTGCCTTGGAGAATCCGAGTCAAAAACCCTCAGTGTCTGATCTTCAGTAAGGAGAAGAGGAAGACCATTGACAGAGCTAATGTTGGTCTTGTCAACATCTTCCATACAGAACTGCAGGAGTAAGCGGCATCGCCGTTCGCTTTTAATGAGTGTGTGATCAACAGGTAAGGGTAAGGCTGCTGATGTTTTTGAAGAATCAGAAAGAGGTTTTGCCTTCAAGTACTCCCGCACTGTTTTGGGGCACAGCATCATCACTTCCACACCTGCCGTCTTAAAACCTGTAGATATTGTCTCCATCTTCTGAGACCAAGGAGCGACGCTCATTCCAATGTCCTCTAAAATTTCAAATAGATCTGCTTCCAACTCATCACTAAAATGGGGAGAATCCATAGGATTGTGCTTGTGTACATTTGACCAGTTGACTGTGTATTCTTTTGAATGTGTTTCCTCTGCCAACTGCTGATGGGAAGTTTGTAAAACAGGTATCACAGAGAGATCTCTTTCATGTATAGATCTGTATACATGATTGATCATTGCATGCCATTCTGGCTTAACGTTTTCCGTGATAGATGGGAAAAATGTCAGATAAATGGAATCTAACTGTGATTTTAAAGTCGATAAATTCATAGAGCTTCCTGCTCTAATGGTCATTTGTATGTGCTTTAAGAGATCTGCATACAGGGGTGAAATAATGTCCAGCTTGAGTGACTCGTTCCACTTAGTCTTAGGACTCACTGCATCCTCTTTCCATAGGTCCCTTCTAGAACAGTCAACCTCAAAATTACCATTGACATGAACTGGCAAACCAGTTTCCCCAGGCAGAGGAAGGGAGCAGAATAGCCTTCCACTGAAGTCAGGCTCAAAGGCCTTGTTTGCTTCAATATAAGCTGCCACAGCTGCCTGCGGGGTCTGTGAACCATACAACTCCTCATTGATTTGATCAGAAGTGGGTTTAAAGGAGCCAAACTGTTCTGCAATGACCCACTGACTCCATGTTTCATCTTTTGAATCTGATGAGGATATACGCATGTCATAGATGACCTGGCATGGTAGCGGGGACCTTTGTACTTGATCTTGGAAGCTTGCTCTCTTAATGCTGCTTTCCTCAGATAGTTGCTTTTCAATCAAGTGTTCTGTATGTAGCTTATCTGAGTCAGGGCTGATTGTATGGAACTGTATTTTCTTCACATGTTTCAGGAAGAGGATCAAACCAGCTGTGTCTTCAGCAAGGACTTGCAGCATTTCCTCCATGTCACTGGGCCTGACTCCTGTTTTGCATATTTCAGACTTAGCTGCCATTTTCTCTGTTCGTAGGGGAAGCCTAAACATAGTTCCACAGTTAAGCCTGAAATCTGATGGCAGAAATGTCTGGTATACATCTATGAATGAATCCTTAAATGTTTCATCTAATGAGTACATGCACCCTGGTTTCTGCTTGGATGCCAACTCTGAATATTTCACCAGTGGATCAGATATGCAAAGCCACTTGTCTCCTGTTGCAATGGCGGGGCAATCTGTGAGAAGATAAACAGCATTGAATCCAAGACCATATTTACCCGTTTTTCCACTCTGTCCATGTTTCCCACCTTCCCCAAGATGCTGAATGCCGTCCAGGTCTGCATCAGTGAACACCTTGTTGTTGTACACACAAAGAGCTGGACCTTGAAGAGAATTCCATTTCTTCCCAAATGTTTTCTCAGTCTTATGTTGTCTCTTATCCCAAATGAAGTGTATTTCAGTGGCTTCTGCATCATCTGCATTCTGAATGAGCTCTTTGATGATGTCCTTTTTTGAAGGATATGCTTCTATGATATTTTTTATTCGGACAGTTAGTTTTTCGGTTTGTCCAAATTCTTTAGCATTAGTTAAAGGGCCATCAACTAAAGAACATTGTAGTGTGTGGCTTCTTGTCGTCCTGATACCAAAATGGCGTGCAACTTTCCTTGCTATTTGTTCATGACACAAAGTGACATTCGCTGACACTGGCATCCATGGGCTGTCATTGTAATGAAGATCAGAGCTAGGTCTCAGCACAGACTTTTCATCTGGAACAAGATAGTTCTGTGAACTTGCATCTTTAGACTTTAGGAGTCCTTTTCTCAGTATGTCCACACAGATATTTAGATCGACTTCAGAAAGAGGATTGGATCCGTATTTACTTTCCATTTCACGCAGAACAGCAGCAAACTGTTGAGGGATAAATTGTTGTTGTACACCAACACATTCCCAAAGAGTGGAAAATGTGGAAAAGTCTTTTGGGAGGGCACAGAGATATGGTTTGGCTTCGAACTCTTCACATTTTGCCACCGATCTCACATGTACAAATGTGTTGTCCACAAAGACAAAGGGGAATGTTTGAGCAACTTCTGCAATGATGGTTGGGTTTGATTGGGTAGCATCTTTATCATTTAGCAACGTATTCAAGTATTCATAGCTGTCATACACTATTGTGCCTAATAGAACTTGATCGTGAACATCACATTTAGATGCTTCCTCCAGTTGTCTTAGCACTGTGTAAAGTGGTGGTGTTTTCCGCACACCTAGTTTGTCAAGGGCAGAGTTATCTTTGTGGATCTTAAGGTGCCCATGATCAACTGTGAATTCTGTCATGTTCACCAAATTACGGCAAGAGAAGTTATAAACCTGGCATGGTTTTTTCAATGTAGGACTCATATTATTGTTTAGTTGTGCATTCAGAGGTGAACATGCTGGGATGAACGGTGTGTTTCGAAGTGACTGCCAGTGATGAGATTGGTCAACTGATGCATCCATGAGATTGGTCGACTCCTGCATCAATTCAAACAAGCATTCAAGACGCTTCATGGCTTTAGTTTTATCTGATTCCCAGACCTTTGAGATAGTGCTTGCTCTTTCTGCCACATCCTCTAAGGGCAAATGGTCACTTAGCATTCCTAAGGCTATCAGCCTTTGCATCCTTTTTGGGGAGCAGAAGTCATCTCTGGTGCCGTCAATAAACCTTCCTTCCTCCTGGTCATAAAGAGAAGCCACTTTCCCTGACGGATCCACCAATGTCCTGATGTATCGGAGTTCACCACTCTCAGAAGGAACACAGCGGTGTGTTTTCAGGAGTTTATCCACTTCATCATTACTAAGGTCAATTGCACTCAGAATCATAGCTTTTCTGTCTTGGGATTCCAGGGCGTCTAAATTTCTAAACACAACATCCCGGAAAAATTCTGTCCAACTTAGGGTTCTGTCTTTGACAATGTCTTTGAATCCACTCTTTATCATGCTTTTTCTCACCCACGAAGGAAGTGGGACAGCATAGGGTCCTTGGCTGTGATGGCTCAGAAAAATCTTCTCTGCAAGTTCTCCAACTTCCTTGTGTTCCGCTATGTCTGGGTCCAGAAAACTCACAGAGTTAAGTGAGCACCACTTCTTCCCATCACTGAAGAGCTCGAGATCTTCATTACAGAATCCATGCACAATTGCTGAGTAAAAGGCGTCAACCAATGGTTGAAATGCATTGCCTACTCTCTCACTATCTGGCCAGAATGTGTAATAGGGATAATCTGAAAGGCTTGCATTTTTTGATAATTGCTTCAAGATGAGCAGGGTGATAATGTAGGCGTTTGCTACGGCATCCTTCAGTAGGGCTTGGTTCCATTCTGCCTTCACTCCAGTCTCCCATACACTTTTACGATTTGACATCACAGCAAATGAACCGTTGATATTAACAGGGAGACCAGTTTCGATTGACAGAGGCAAGAAACTGAATGCCTGTCCAACTATGCAGCTCTTCTTGACTGCCCATTTCCCAGTCAGAGGTTCTTTTTGCAAAGGCACAGCTAGGCCCCCAATTGGCACGGAGCATATGTTCAGCTCATTTTCCTCTTGGACCATTTTTAGTGAACTGTGAGTGCCAAAACAAGAATAAAGAAGCCAGTACTGGACATCACTGAAATCAACATTGTTTTGAATTATTTCAGCAATACTTGCTGCAGAACTGTCAATTATATCAGCACACTTGGTATGATGTTGCATCAAAGAGGTAACAGACTTTCTTTGACTGTCTTTCGGTCTTCCAGATATTGGAACCGTTTCCACAACCTTTCTTGTGATCTGAACAAGAGTCTTCATTTGCTCTTTTGTTGGAGGTGTGGTGGCATTCTCTGGCAAAGTCTGAAGAGAGAGATCCTCTACATTTCTCAGAAAAAGCAGATGGGTTTGGGATTTATGAGTCAGGTGTTGTTGAAAAGCCAAAATACGATCTGTGTCATACACCTTTGTACTGATTTCTGAAATTTTGGATTCCTCTGGACTCCGAAAGGGCAACTTCATTAATGTGCCCTTGTAGAATTGCTGGGTGTTTTTCTCAGAGAAATCACAGTCAAAAATGCCTTCATATGATTTGAACTGTCCTGGAAAGCTTCGGAAAATTCTCTGTTTGGACACATCCAGTTTGATTCCAGGATTCCCTTTATTTTGAATGTACTTTTTCAAATGTGTTACATTTGGATCAAAAATGAGGAGTTTCTCTCCACTCAATATTGAAGGAACATCAGTCACATGATACACTGCATTGAATCCAATTCCAAATTTTCCAATTTTCTCTACTTTCCTTTCTTTTGAGGCAGATCCCACTTTTGTAATACTGATCCAGTCTTCATCTGAGAAGAGTTCATCATTGAATGTCCAAAGGCAAGGGCCATTGCACAGGGACATACCACTGTCAATGACAGCATCAGGGGCGTCTTTGTGTTTCCTGAAGTCAACCATGAATCTGCAAGTTCTAGCACCAGCATCCTCCGCATTTTGTAGGAGCTCTTTGAAAATGTCACTGTCCTCATCGTACTCCTTCAGGATGTTTTTAATTCTCTGAGTAATGGGTTCTGTCTGACCACACTGCTCTATTCCAATGAACTCTGGGTTTAGGATTCGCGTGCTGAGTAGGGGGATATTCAGCCACTCAGCTGTCACAGGAAGTACCTCTTCATGAATGACATAAAACTCTTCTTGGTCTTCCTTCAAGTCTGTTAATCCCTCTTTACTTATGTCACAGAACAAAGTCTTAAAGGCAGGCTGCAAAGTGAATGTTTGGTTTTCTGCCATTACTGGTACTGGAGTATCTTCCATGGCAGGTTTACTCTGTTTGCGCAACCAATTTAGGACATTCAGCGACAACTTCAGCTCAGCGGGCTTTCCAAAGGGAGGATTTCTTTGATCAATTCTTTGTTTGACATCATGAAGTATTTTCTCAATCTCGTCTTCTGAAAGGGTTAACTTCACTCCAAACTCTCTCAGTAAGACCTCAAATGGCAGGTACTCCTCCGGGACCTTCTCAATGTAAGAACTCAGATCTAATTCAGGGGGATATGCCAAAACCACATCGCAAGGTGAAACAAAGTGGTTGCCAATCCAGAGCCAAGGCACAGAGTTTTCATTCAACACCTCCTTAAAAGGCCCAATATTGTCCTGCATGAATCTGTATGTGTCATGCAACTTTGTCTTGAATTTGACATCTTTGCCAAGGTCAGGTGTAGTGTGTGCCATTGAGTTTAGTACCGATAGATTCTCCATGACTTTCTCAGCTGGTGGTGGATTCAATAGTCCCAGTTGCCTGCAGACTTTCTCATTTAGCTCAGTGACAACTGGCATAACATGCCCGACAACAGTACAGTACATTGGATGTCTAATTTCACTTGGCTTATAAAGATGTCTCTTGTCACGTTTGTTCTTGATTTTATTGGTCTTCTTTCTTCCTGAATCCGTACACATCACAGTGTATGGATTCTCACAAGGAAACCACGGTGTCTCTTGTAGTTGTTCTAGCTGGCTTGGAGCAAATTTCGAAATTATATCACTGTCACTCAGCACTTGGAGAAGAGCATCTGCTTTCTTCAGTGCTTTTTCTTCAGAATGTCCGCAGGACTTTTCAAGACTTCTGACAACATCCAGCACATTGTCAGGTGATATATCCCTCTCTTCTGACTGCAGTCCAAGTTGCCGTAAGCTCTGGAGCATCTGCTTAGTCATTACATAGTCAGCAGTAGGAAAGAAATTTGGCTCAAAGAGTTTTTTGAAGGTGTCACTGCTTGGATCAAAAGCACCTGAAGCTTTGGCTTTCTGGCATTGTCCTTCCATTTCAATGAAGGTCAGATCTTTGCATTTGTTGTATAACGTTTCATTCTGAGAGAAGAGGGCACGACCATGTTGTAATATCCAGGTCATTACTTTCTTCTCATTCTGCTGATTAAAAGAACCTGCCTCAATGCATTCCACCAAATAAAGGGCCAGCTCTGCTGTGTGCCAAAGTTGAACATTGAGGATTGACAAAAGTCTGCGATCTGCTCCAGTAGCACACTTGACCACAGAATTAGGAATGGGGAGGTCAGAAGGAATGGTCGGTGAGGAGTTCAAAACCACAGCATGCTTTGATTCAGCACATACATACTCGCCAGTCATCAACTGGAAGAGAGGCATCTTAGAGACTATGCTTTGCTCTTCATATGAAAGAGAATCCACAGAAGAGAGGAAGGATTTGATCTCCTCTTTTTCAGTGCAAGATGCTGAGTTAATTCCTCTGATAACCTGCTTGCTGCTCAGGTTTAAGAAGATCTTCAGCAGGCTTTTAGGTGATGGTGGAAGAACAAAGGCTTCAATGTCATGGTGTTTGAGGTACTTGTCTTGTTTTATGATAGTTCCCCCAACTTTCTTTACTACTTTCTGAATGTCCTCAGATAGGTTGCTGTGTTTATTTTGCTGAAATACCAGGGTTGGTTTTCTCTGGAGCTTTGCCAACAACACAGATTCGGAATCATTTTCAGGCGATTCCACAGGTAATAATGGCAGATTAACAAAGTCGCCCAACTCCTCCCAGTTGGAACGCAAATATTTCCAAAACTCTATTAACCACCCACTGGGAGGATGTTCTGGATTACCTCTATCCCACACCACAGGATCAAATCCATCTTTCCATTCCAGCGGTAAATGCTTCTTGGTTAAATCAGCCACATTTTCTGCATCCAGGTTGATGATGTTGAATGTTTCTGTAATTATTTAAAACAAGAGTTATAGAGTTTCAGTTAGAGAGAGAAACCATTATGCATGCACAGATTATGATCATATTGCACTGTACAGTATGTACAGTATACCCCTGTTCCCGTCGGTATGCAATAATCAGCACAACACAATGGGGATGGCTAGTATGACGTAAGGAATCATTATGAATCACATCCATGTCTAGTGGCATTTTTAGGTCACATCAAATAAGGGTGTTGGCAATAGCTAGCTAATGGGGCATTGCTGGCTGGGTTTTTTTTTTAGCCGTGTTGGGGTTTGGTGAGGGTTATCTAGCTTAATTATTTTCAGCGTAACAGTGTAACATAGCTTTACACTTTTTGCTCATGTAAAGTTTGACAGAACACCGTAACTGTTAGAATTGAACACGGAAATGGATACGATGACGTAGAGCCTAGCCATGCCCATAATTATGTTTGTAAATGCTACTGTTATATATATTTCTTTCTTCATGTTGTAATTCCTTATTCATAATATGAAATGAACCAACCTTTTGTGGCTATGATTTTCAGTTGACAAAGGCTGCTGAGGTTCAGTTCCTGAGATATAAATGATCCTTTGCAAAATGGTAGCAATTCTCTGTAAAGTGTAAACAAACAAAACTTAACCTTTGAGTTTCTTTACAAATTAATAATGTTGAATATATCAATATAGCTCACTCACCTCGGAAATTCTTTGTTGTCAATCAAAACAGTGGATTCGTCGCTGTCTGTGAACTTCACAAAGGTCCCATTGTCAAGTGGTAGAAGCTGAAGACCCTCGAGCTCCTGGAAATTGTTATCACTGAGCACATACTCAAGAAGGGAAAGTTTTTCATTGTCTGAGATCTCTTCTAATCCATCTCTGTGAAAAGCATCCCTAAGAACATCCCTGATAAAATGTGGGGTGATCCACTGTAGAGTGTCCTGCTCAGGAAAGATATATTTCAGGTCATTCAACACATGCTTTGGAACATCGATAATATTTTCATTCTCTGTCATCAAAACTCTGGTCACTGCAGATGATAAGACTGGCTCCTCAATGTCATCATCTGGAAATACAGCATCTGATGGGGTCACCCAGACTTTCTCATCTTTAGCAAGAGAGAGCACGGCTTTGTTATTCAGTAGACGTTCTAGAATATCCCTCGCTATTCCATGCCATTTCTCCTTATGTTCCATTTGGAGAATGTCTGGCCACAACTGATACACTGATGTTGCAGGAAGGATGGAGTCTCTGCAGCACTGGATGGAATCAAGAATCATCTTCAGGTATGTGTGAGGAAGAACGTCAGTCATCAGAAGTTCATTCCACTGTGCAGCTTCATCGTTCTTCTGGTCCTCATCTTGCCATTTAATATCGCGCCGGTTATCAGTCAGGCCAAAACATGCGTTTATATGAACTGGCAGCCCTGTCCTGTTTGGCTCATTGTTTGGAAGTGGAAGGAAACAACTCAGACGTCCGTCAGAAAAAAAGTCCACTGGCTCACAGGGAAAAGCCAAGTCAACTTGAGGCCGGTAGCACAGCTTTTCGGCAAGCAGGTCAATCTTTGCCACCTCTCCCTCTTCCAAGCAGTACGATGTGACAAGCCATTGGCTATTTCTCTCTCCATCACTCAGTGAAGCAGAAGAAATGTTTTTAAACACCGTTGACCCCGCTGGGTGCTCGTCTGTGTCGCCTGAATCGAAACTTGCTGGGGAGCTTGACAAGGACACTTTGAGTTTTACGACCGCTGATCCATAGGGGTCAATGTGCATTAGGGTCACATCGGACACGTGTCTCAAGAAAAGAAGGCTAATGTCTGCATCTGCAATGAAACTGTCAAAAAGCTGAACAACTTTGTCAGAATCGTACAAGTTATCGGAAATCTCTGAACATTCACAGCGTAAAGGAAACCGAAAAAGAGTCCCCTCGAAAAATTGATCCTCTTCTATGGTTTTCTCCCATGTGCTGTCACTGACTTGTTTGACAAGGTCTCGAAGAGGTTGAAATTGATCTCTCAAGGTGAAAAGGACATCTCTGTCTTCGTCATCATCAAGAGACCATCTGAAACCCCCTTTTCCATCTCCAAATATCTTCTCCTGTGGGTCCAGCAGCCCGAGGTATTTGGAACTGAATATAAATGGCATATCTATAGGAAATGATCACATAATAATGACATTAAACTTTCACTGTGCAATGTTTTAAACAACATTATAAATGTATGCAGTAAATGGCATATCATGTTCACCTGTAATATGATAGACTGAATTGAATCCAATCCCAAATCTCCCCACTCTGTTTGGATCATTGCGCTTGACGCTTCTTCCTGTGGCCTGAATGCCTTGCCAGTCTTCTTCAGTAAAGACAGCATTGTTGAATGCATAGAGGGCAGGACCTGGTCAAGATAACATTGTTAAGTCATGTGTAGCTTAGAAAATCATGTTTGGTTTAAGTTAGTTTTAAGTTTACCTCCGCCAAGGAGGTGTATGTTTTCATTGGGGACCGGCGTTTGCCTGTTTGTTTGTTTGTTTGTCTGTTTGTTAGCAAGATAACTCAAGAAGTAATGGATGGATTTCGTTGAAATTGTCAGCGAATGTCAGGCATGACCCAAGGAAACGACTACATTTTGGGAGTGATCCGTAATTCCGTCGGGATTCCGGAGCCGTTTATGTATTTAGCTTAGTAGTGTAATGACATGGTATGGCCACGTGGTGGCGATCTGAATAGTTTAGGTTCAAATGTATGACAACCTAGGAAGAAGAAGGCAGGCGGAGGTAGCTGCGCTCTCTGAGTGCTTTTCTAGTCCAAATATGTGAGAATTTAAAAGATGTATGCAATAGAGGAAGTAAACATAGCACATTTCTAAATGAGGAAGGACTTAACTCGTACTCCAACTTTGTTGGCTAATGTCCTTTTAGTCTTAGGCAGTTAACAAGGAAGGGTGCCACTGCAATCATAGGATTGTGCCATGAGGCCACCAAAAGATTGTGTATCTTCAAGTGTCATCATACGATAAGGATCTACGAGAACCCAAGTTTAGTTAAAGAATTGTATTTGGGTGGTGAGATCTTGTGAACGCAGTAGAAATATGCTGTAGTATGCTCCTTTCACTTGAATGGGCCTTCCCAACGTTCGGAGGTCTGATATTTTGGATTATTCCACTGCTCGGTTGAGTTCCCCATTGTCCAGGGTGTGCATTAACTTTAGATATACGCACGGCTATGAAGTAGTTCCATTGTTTTTGACCGTATCACACTTGAATATTAATTCGCCAAACTCGTTGTGAAGTTTAAATGCACTGTCACGTTACATAGAAGCTGTAAAATACAGACATTCAGATCATAGTAACGTTTAGCATATGACAGAGGTGTCAATTAGCTAGTTAGGTGGCAGTAGGCTAAGAAAAATAGCAATCTTTCAAAGTTAACGTTCATCAGAATCCTGGGATGTGCCAGCTTGACAACGGGAGATTAGAAGTAACGACTGGCTTTTGGCCATAGCAACCATCCATTTAGAACTAGTAACCGCAGTTTGAGAAATTAGTTGAAATGTGTCTGGGAAAAGTAGTTCTACAAACAATACCGTTCTAGCGATTAAAACAATTAAATTAGCACCGGAAACAAACACAACGCAAGTGGCAACAGTGGAATAAGCGGGATAATGGACTTCACGCCGTGCGGTTATTCAAAGTTAATGCACTTTTCTAGACGGAACGTCCCTCCTGTTCGCGTCGGGCCGTATCACCGTCTAGAACGTGCATTAACTTTGAATAACCGCACGGCGTGTCGTCCATTATCCCGTACATAACTAACCGCTGCAAGTACAGCAGACCGCTGTCAAGGAAATGGGCTTTGTGCTTCTTATTCACGTCTTTCATATCACGCTGCAAGTTGTCCGGCCACCTCTTGCGATGGAACTTCATTCAAAAGTGAATGCAGATGGTGCAGATCAGATCAGCTGAGCTAAGGAATGTTCAGTGTGTGTTGCCAACTATTTGTTTCTCAACAAAAGCCACGATGAAAAGGGAACACATAAACGTAAAGACTCCTATCATGTGAAGTTTATTTATTCCTTATCAGCCTACCCTGTTTAATGTGCACCGGAATTATTTATATATATTTTTTAGATTTATTTCTATTTTTTTTTATGAATGATGCACTGACTGAAGAGCACTTTAAATTGCGTTAACAATATCAGTACAGATCTATTATATTCGTCAGGAATCGTGAACGGAAAATAGCTGGACAATAAATAAATAATTATAGCGGGGGTCACAATAAACACCTGTAGCAGCGTAAATTAGCTAAACAAAACTGAGTATGTGGTACCTTGATACTTTCCAAGGTCTTCATTCAACAGGCTGTCCTTCCCATATGTCCTCTCATCGTGGATGAACACCACATCAGAAGCTCCAGCGTCATCTGCATTCTGTATCAGCTCCTGTTCAAAGATCAGTCAGATAATGGAAGTACAGTACATTACATTACATTATGGTTCTTCACAATGCAAGTAGAATGCTCCATTGACTTGAATGGGATTTCTCAAAGTTCCTTTGAAAAAAAATAATGACCGCTGTCAATGGCAACAGAGTTTGTGCTTCTAAAGCCCGGCGCCCACCAGAAGCGGCGGTCAGCGGTGTTTGGCGGTCTGGGCTTGACGCGCAGGATTTTAGAATAGTTTTCTATCTCTGTGCGGCTGTTGCGCGGCAGACGTTTCCAGTGGGCGTTGCTCCATTGAAAACAATGGAGTTCTATTTTTTTTTTATTGTTGCGCCGCGTACGTGTCCGGTGGGCGATGGCCTTAATTCATGTCTTTCATATCACTCCGCAACAAATCCGTTCACTTATTGCAATGAAATTTCATCGAAAGTGAACGTTGCCACGCAACACCTAAAACTGTCAAGTTCTATCTGTGTGGCGAACTATTTATTATGTTAGCGGTCATTGACATTAGCAAGTCATTGCTAAAGGCAGATTGTGTTAAGTTTCTTTTCTCATTTTGGCAAGTAGCTGTATAATAAGCGGGATAATGTATAGAACGCAGGTCATATAAGTACCTTCAGGCCGGTTCACCCTGTCTGTACTTATTTTCCTGAGAATGACCAACGTTCTATACACATTATCCCTTACTTAGCAGACACCTTTTTCATCCTAAGTGACTAACTGTACACATATCAACTTTATTACAAGGGATTGTCCCCGGAGCAACTTGGGGTTAAGTGCCTTGCTCAAGGGCACAACGGTGGAAGCCGGGAATTTAACTGACAACTTGCAGGCTACTACCACCGCCCCGAGTTACACTGCCATTACCAATACTGCCATTACTGTAAATAGAAAACAATTCAAACCTTACCTTTAATATTTGACCTCCGTCTGGATATCTCCTGAGGATATCTTTCAGGTAGTCTATAAAAGGTGGGGCTGTTGCACCAAATGTGTTTCTGAAAACAAAACAAGTGTAAAGAATAAAGTGGTGTAACTTGCATTATTGTGTTGCCCTGCAAGCTGTCCACGCTTGAACTTGCCACTTGCTGCACCTCAGTCTGGGAGGAGAGCATAGCAAGCAGCCCAAATCCTATGGGTGTTAGTGTCTGTTGCTAGCCTGGCTAGCACCACCACCAATGACACTTGGCCTGGGACCCAAACATTCATTTTCTCAGATTTGAAAAAATGCCCAGATCCATTTATTGGGCGCCACGGATGTCTATCTGTCCCCTGTTATGTGATTGGTCCCCTATCTGAGGCAACAATAATTAGGGCGGTAGTTTCCAGGCTGCCTTAGCAGCGTGAGTCAAATTGCGCGCAAGGCAGCATGGGAACACCCATTGGCCGTATTCCGGGTTAGATAAATCGAAACATACCCTTCTCATCTCTGTGCGAATATGCGGGAATATGGTTGAACAGTTCCAAAAGGTCGGTGTGTGTTCCCTTAAAGCATTGGATGGGAGTCTTACTTGCTGCACAGCTTCAGGACCCTGCCAGCTGACTACCATTTACAATGGCCACTTTAAACTCCATAACACTGAGTACTTGATCAGTCCATAGCAGTGATTAATTGTACTGATTAATGGATGTACAGTAGAAGCATTTATGTGTGTGTTTTCAGATATTCTGTGTCGGGGTGAGCATGTAAGGTGCCGGATATATAACAAAAGATGTCGTTACAACACAGTCAACACTCCACCTTAAATAAATGAGCTGGCTTAAGAGTCTTCTGTATATAAGGTCCATTGTTCAAAGTCTGTTGAATATTTTATATCCCAGCCTGAGAGCCAGCCAGAAATCACCCGCCCCGCCCACGAAATTTGATTCTGGGAAAATGTACTTGCAAGGCTATAAAACTGTGGTAAAACAGGATTTGTTTGTACCAGTGATCACGGGGTGAGTGATCTTGTCATGTTGCACCCAAAGGTTCTAGAATGCCGCTGTTCCGTATTGTAATATGTTGTTTCATGAATTGTTTGTCATGTATCATGGCAATGCTTAACAGTGCGAGATTTACAGCATCTAAAATGCACCAGAATACAAGAAATCAAATCCACACAATCCAACACCCCAACCTGCCTCTCCATTTTGCTCCCTCATGATGCCTACTGGGCAGGGATGGCATGGTTGAGCGAGCACACTAGCAATGAGGAAGTAAGGACTGAACTGATGCAGTTAAAATGTGTCTTGCTAGCTTAGTGTAGAGTGCAGTTGTTTTGGTTACCCCCCCCCCCCCCCCCACCACCACCACCACCACCAGTGGTGTAGTCTAGTTAGCTGTAGTGGGCATACTGTAATGCAGTGTAGTTAGTTGTAGAGGGTAAACTGTGATCAACCCCATATGTTAATACATATCACATTGCCTATTTTAAGTGGCTATACTGAGATGGTACTTTTTAAGTGGGTATACTGCGCGGTCCCGCGTATCACGTACAGTAGACTACACCACTGACCACCACTGACCACCACCACCACCACCACTATGTCTGGATTTATTTCCCAATAACAAATGGAGCACAATGTTAGATCAGGCAGACCAGTCACGCCCGCCACTTTGTTAGCAGCTCATCTGACTGCCCAGCTGATCACATTCTTTATATTGGTGGCACTCATTGAGGGTGTCTATTTTAAGCTGCCGTAGCCTGCCAACTCTTGCCACTTTCTCTGAAAAGCTTTTTTCGTGGCTATGTTTAAGAAAAGTTTTTTTTCCAACACGTCAACAAAGCCAACAAGTAATACATGGCCTTGAAACATCTGACACTTTATACTTTCTCCAGTTGTTTTCTCAGTGGAAGCCACAGAAGAAAACAAAATATTTTGAAATGTGTGTGAAGTAGGCCTGGCCTAGCCATATAAAAGTTTTCATTTCAATATTTTAGTTCAACTGCATTGAACTAACACTGTTAATATAAGGCCAATAGTTTAAGTGTATATGCACTCAGTTTAACAATCAAATCACACTAATGGAAATGAACACGTCCTTGCTGAACTAGTTCTCCTGGATGTTTTTGAGATCTTGTCATGACTCAAGGACACAATTGTCCACATTTTGTGAGAGGCGGGCGAAACCAGCTATCAGCAAATGAACAAGTAAATCAATGAGTATAGTTGGTTAGACTTCTTCTTCTGAGCCACAAAAAAGTGCAAGTCTTACCAACAATCTAAAATTGGAGCGAGCGTAGAAGTTGCGACAAACTTGTCCTCATCAGAGCATTAAGCAAGTAAATCTAACCTACTGTAATCCTAGTAATGGGAGGTGGTTCAACATAATTTAATTGCCAACTTTCAGAGGGTAAGATATAAATGAGGTAAAATGAGAATACTTTTATGGTAGGAGGCAACTAGGCGTATAGGCCTACCACACCTAAATCCGCATTACAGTATTGCTTTACAACACACGTATGCTTTAGAACCAGAGGTGGACAAAGTACACAACACCTTCAAAGTATAGATGCATATTGTAAAGTAATACAAGTGAAAGTTGATATAGTTATATCCAACATCAATATTTTATCTATTTTTGTAATTTTGCAACTGTCAAAATGGATGCAAACTTAAATCATTTTCTCTCGTTCTCTTTTCACAAATCCAAAACATTCTCACCGCTGAATAGAAACAGGATAACTGAATTATGAGTAGTTTGTTTAGGCATTTAATGATGCAAATATGTAGCTATCTGGTGAATGTCAGGTGATTGTCTAATTTCATTCCAGCTTCACCGTGATCGTGGAGGACGTTATTAAGAATGTGCTGTCACAATCATTACCAGTCTATCGCATCACATAAAATGTGCTTAAACGCACACCGTGCTCTTAGGTTATGTGGGGGTTGTTGTGTTTGTTTGTGCGCGTAGTTGTTTACGTTTAATAATCTCGCGTATTGTTATCGTTTGCGATAACGTTATGCTGCCAAGTGAACCCAAACGAACGAACCCAGGGACAAATTAATGGAGAAAATCTGTGCCGATTCAATCCGCGATTCGGAACGAAATAGGTAGGCTCTGAGGTCACCCCGAGACTCTGACTAGGCTACTTACTTTTTCCCCCTTCCTTTTCTGACAGCACTCATCCTTCATCAACTCATTGACCCTGTAAAGAAAATAATTATGGTTAGACGTGCAAATGCAAACTTTCCTTAAACCTCCACCACAATTTGTCAATTTACAGTTAAAACAATTTACCTCGTCGGCAATCTGTGGTGGATGTCTGCGTGCATCAGTGATCGTTCTCATCTCATCATCTCATCACTCTCAAACCGATGTGTTGTTATTTCAGGGATGCTCGCCCTAGCCTACGTCATAAGTCAGCAGCATTATATTGACCAGGAATGGAAACCACAAGGATGTGTAGGAAACGAAACCTAGGCAATGCTCGTTGGCCAAGTTTCTTTTTTTCATAATTGCAATCGAGAAACGAAAACCTCCTTCCTTATCACAAAGCAGAGATGAATAGCCTACAATCTGAAGTATACTTAGGCTATACAGTCTGACTTCGAATGGCCTATTGAACATCAGTAGGCCTACATTGAAACCTAACCTCTACCTACAGTAACCTAATCTCTACTTTTTAAGTTTCATGTGCAAATACAGTAATAGGCCTAGCCACAATTCGTTCGATTCAATTATTGTCTTCTGCATCAGATTAGATTAGATTCGATTTGATTAGATTAGACTGCACTTTAATCCCCAAGGAGAAATTATTTTACTACTTGGCGACCACACACAGCAATATACATAGGCCTACATCAGAAGGACAATTGACACTTAAGACAGGCCACAGTAGGCTACAGCACACACTACAATGACACATAAATAGGTATGCACAAACAGGCACTGAATAATAATAATCACAACAATCTCAGCAACATAAATCACAACAGCAATGATGATCAGCAGTTCTTGTTAAAGTCTGATTGCTGTAGGAAGGACCTCCTACATCTCTCTGTGTAGCACCAGGTAGCCTTTAGCTCCTACCACTTATAGTGAACATGCTGTACAGGGGCGGTCATCCCTTGACAGCACACTCCTCATCTTCGTCATCACTCTCTGTTCCAGGATTTCCTCCACAGAACTTGAGCATGCACCAATGGTGGACCCTGCTTTCCTATTGGTTTATTGAAACAGGGTGGTGTGCACATCCAAAGAAACTCTGCACAGGTGCTGGAAAATTGTAGTAGACGATAGAGAGGAGATGGTCCGCACATTGTCATAGCTCCGAAAATATATATTTTATTCATTTAAAAAGGCAATGTTTCGATGCATGTGGATCTTCATCAGGCGATGAAGATCCACATCATGGAATATATATATTTTTAGCTATAACAGTGTGCAGATTCGTTTATTGAATCTGTTCCTGTCCTCCACCGCCCCAACATAGAACAGCATAAAATAGAACTCTTGCCATAATAAAATACCTTCCCATGTCAAACGACCCCAGTTTCCTAAGGAGAAATAGAAGGCCACATTCACACATAAAACAAATAATCCATTGATATCAGATCAATTTGCGACTTCACATCCAAATCTACAGTATGAACGAACACTTCCTTGCTGAACTAGTTCTGCTGGATGTTTTTGAAATCTTGTCATGACAAGGTTCCACATTTTGTGAGAGGCGGGCGAAACCAGCTTTCAGCAAATGAACAAGTAAATCAATGAGTATAGTTGGTTAGACTTGTTAATCTTCTGAGCCACAGTAAAAGTGCAAAAATCTCAAAGGCACACTACTGCTTTGTATTATTCAAAAGCCTTTGCTGGAGTGGGCTCGGCTCACACAAATAACAATGGCTGGCGGGCCACTGTCGAACAGAACTGGCAATCCGCTGACGTCTTGTTCATCGGCTCTCTGACAAAAGGCCCGATATGTTGCCACTATTGGTCTAAAATCTTTTTGATTTGTTCAGTTATACTTCATACATTTATATATATATTTTATTTATGGCATTTCATGTATTTTATTAATATTCATGACCGGTTACATTTAAAGAGATGGTGGCCCCATAAGTGGCAAGTGGCACGCCTCCAGTAATCTGATATCTGATTTTGCTATCTGGGACGTTGCGACAAACTTGTCTTCATCAGAGCATTGAGCTAGTAAATCAATGTGTTTTTAAGAAGGACCTAGTCCTTGTAATGGGTGGCTCTAATTCAACATCATTTAATAGCCAACTTTCAGAGGGTAAGCTACCTGATAAATTAGGTAATAAGGTAAGGAATACTTTTATTGCCAACTAGGCGTAGGCCTACCACACCTATCTGAATTAGCACTACAGCATTGATTTATAATACAACATGCTTTAGAACTAGAGGTGGACAAAGTACACAATACCTATGTATACCTAAGGTTAGATACTGTCATAGAAATACTGTATGTGTTTCAGGCCATAAGCAAAGCAAATGGAAGCGAGAGAGGAATCCAACTTCATGAGAACATTCAGGGTTTGTATGAATACTTTTATCACATCATATTTTGTTCTTTATTCAAGGTGTTATGTTACAGAACTTTAAAATGTTACAAATGAGATGATAGAGGATCTAATTACCATTATTGGAGCATAATACCACAAAAAAAGCTTGGATATGAAATCACATTGATGTCTCTGATCCAATGAAGCTAGCAGGTTTCATAGTTTTCTAACAGCACACCATGATGAGAGAAATCCATCTTTTTCCAGTCAATATTATTACCGGTATTGTAAACCAGTTCTTGCATATAACTCTCGATTTCACATGGAGAAAAGACATAGTTCCACATGTTCACATTTCTCATCTGTCCTACAAAGCCTTTTTTACGATCCAACTCTCCTCCATAATTATTCTGATCTCGGCCTAGTATTATGATCGGGTTGTCAGCAATGGACACCCCAGGCATGTGTTCTTTCTTCAGACTGTGAATCCCGTTGACAAATATCTGCGATAAGCCGGGTTTTCCATCCAAGGTCACACATATAGAATTCCATTTGTTTAAGTCGAATGGTAATCCATAGAAGTTGACCTCGTTGCCATCAACAACAATCTGATACTGTTTCTCTGCACCTCGCCTAATCACTGTAAAACTACGTGATTGTTTGGCGGTGGCTGTAGAAAAAAGTGCAAATTCATAATGATCAAAATCTGTGAAGACCCTCAGACAGAAGGTGGCTGAGACCTGGGTGCTGGAGTTTGATGGAGTAAGTCTCACGTGAGGTGTCCTTCCATACTGTGGAAAGGAGAAGACTTTCCCTGACAAGTCTTCTGCAGCTGTAAGATATAATGTTTAGCATTTAAAGCATCACCATAGAGTTTTTCAACCTTCGTATTATTTCCCAGACCCTTGTGATGGTACGATGACTTCAAATAGGTTGAATGCCACATCTGCCATAGCCTGACGGGGCTTGTATCGCTTGTATCGCACTACGGAACTTCGGGGTTCAGTTTAGTCTGGCTATCACCATACTAAGCTCAGTCTGTTAAGATTGAACATTAGTCTGGGGAGTCTGCACTTTATTTCTACTGCACAAGAGGCATGATCAATGGGCATCGTTCAAATGACTCCGTACGCTTGGATGGTCCTTCAACCAATCAGACCATGGATCTGGTGCGTCTTTTGGATAAGCTAGTTTGTGATTGGACCCAAAGGTTGTGTTTCAAGCCTGAGCTGCCAGGCGAAATCCAAATTCGCCAGCAGGTCAGGCAGGGTTTACAAAAAGAACCACAAAATTTGACTTCTTTCAGACGTACAGTACCTCACTTCCCCCACCATCCCCCATTTCCTGAAAAACTAGCATTTGTTTGCTGGCTAGTATAGCTTGTTGTGTATGTTGTTGTCATGGCCGAAGCAGCAATGAAACCGAAAATGCTAAGGTACAAATGTTGTGCAGCCTAATGTTGGGGTAGTGTTTAATGAAGAAGCCCCCCTTTTTAGGACAAAAAAAAAGTCAGAAGTAAGCCTATGTCTAAATGGCAGAGTTCCAATTTTCAGCAGAGTTCAGGGGTGGGCCTATCTGCTTGTCAACAAATGCACGTGTATCCCATGGGGTAAGCTATTCTACAAAGCTCGACTAGTGGGTTAGCGAGGTATGTTGCGCTCAAAGCCAGGGTATGCTGTCATACAAAAGTGGTTCTGTTTTAGCGTCGCTCTATCACCATGGTGTCTTATGATGCCAACCAAACCTGCTCTTGAGCAGGTTATGTGCTAAGACTTAGCCTGGCAAGCCAAACTACACAGAAATGTATAGTCTGGGGTCGGACCATTCACAGAACTGAAGCCTGTGGGTGGGATGAACAGTTGTCTTTCAAACTGCCTCTGCACGTAATAGGCCAGCATTTGTGACCAATCGTAGCCGGTCGGCAAAACGGCAAATACATCCTTCTTGAAAACGAATGACTTGAGTGCTTCTTTCTGCTCAACCTTCAAAGAAAAGCCCAAGTCTAACTCTTCCAAATTCGATTAAAATGAGCGCGCTTCGTTAGCCTCATCCATCTTTCGTTTTTCTCTATGGTTGTGCAACATGGTCTCACACCCAACTCGTCGAACGAGGACGCATGCGAAAGCCGAATGTGAGCTCAAGGCGGGCTCAAGGACTCCGTACACAGATGGAGCGTTCTGATTGGCTAGGCTGGCCTGGAGCCTAGCGCAGGCTTGGCCTCAACGGTGCGACCCTAGACCATCCCGCTAGGCAAAAATATTTTTGGCCGCTAGGGTGCGTCTAGATTTCTAGGCTACTAAGTTATAGCTCAAATTGTGTAAAACTACTGCCTACTTACCAATCATATATCTTGTAAAATGAAGTTCTAACGTGTAAGAGTCTATCATAGGCCTATATCTTACAGGTGGAGCTCTGCCTCTCCAAACATGTTGAATCTTGCAGGCACCTTTAAAGGAACACTCCACTTTTCTTCATATTAAACTATGTTATTTTCTTGCGTTTCAATACGTGCACTCGGTGGCTCTAGTGTGCGCCGCTACTTTGATAGCACAGTTCATGCATTAGGATTCAAACAGAGATGAAGTTAGAAGCAACCAAACAGCTCCATGTTTTCCCTAAAATACAGTTACACGAGTAGTTACACGACCAAGTAGGCTATGGTGAGACAAAATAAAACCTGGCGGGTTAGAAGGATAACTACAGCCTACTGTATGGCGGAATAGCACTTGGGAGCACTTTGACTCGCCGCTGTAATATCATCAGTTTCTCTTGCAGTTTCAGTTTCACTTTGGAGCGAGGATATTAATGCGCTGAGTTAAAGCGCTCCCAAGTGCTATTCCATCACACATTATAGTTATCCTTCTTACCCGCTTAGAAAAGCGCAACGTTAAATTCGAATCCGAATCATGGTCATCCGTCAATTAGGCACACTTTCAGAGACAACAGAATCAGTGGCACGAGTTTTGTTTCATTGTAGGTTACCAGGTCTATGTCTAAAACAACCTTAACTTCCACACTGCGCAAAGACTCGTATTTTGGACGTCCAATTTAAGGTGCAGACTGTAACGCCAAACGACGTCTTGTTGACATGCTCTCATCATGGTGCATTGCATCAGGCGCATGTAGCAACGACCTCGATAAATAGAGATCTATGTGAAAACTCGCCGGATTTCTCCTTTAATACAGCTATGGTATTGTTATTCTTCTGGTCACAGGTTAATTAAATAACGAAAAGCTAAACAAGGCTCTGCGAAATTATATGAATTATCTGAATATGTGAGTTAATTTTGTCAAAAGTGTCATAAGTTAAGAATGACATTCTCACCTTGTGCTGCTATGCTGCACAAAGTTATCGCAAGGAACACCAGCTCCGGCCTCTTCATGGCTTTTGACTTTGTTCTGTTAAAACAAAGTCAAAACATGCATGATGGGTTACTGCAAACGTACACAATCCAAAATCAGGTTTGCTTTATCATAATCAAATGTGTACAGTGCAGGTCTCAGACAGAAAGCTACAGCTGCCTTGTTAAGTAAACTTTGCAATAGCCTGAAGCAAAGCCTTAGAGTATTTTCGCTGCCACACTGGTCCAACATAATTCAAAATTCTATGTCAACATACTGTATATGTATTATACTGTATGTCATATATTTTGGAATATACTAACCTTTTTTAAAAGAATCTTATTCAAGTCAGGTATTGAAAATACTCACAGCTCAGATTGTTCCAGCCCTCGGAAAAAGAAGTCACCGCTATTATTGTTACCAGTGGGCAAATGGGAAACATTTTATAGTCCAAGAATGTGCTTTAAAATCATGCCATTGCATAGTTGGGTGTTTGCACTGAGTAAACACGCCTGACATCTTCTTCTCGTGTAGTTTGTGATTTAACCGTGACTGTTGAAATATATACATGGCCATTGGTCATGGTCATACTGGCCCTTATGGACTTTGGGCTTGTTGATTGTTTGATCATGTGTCTTGTTGTCCATGTGCTCCGTGAACCCACCAACCTCTCAGCCTGTTGTCCCGCCATTTTCTACACCCACCGGTAGCCTAATCATATACACACACACACACACACACACACACACACACACACACACACACACACACATACATATGATCTTTTTCCCTGGGCTAATACTAGGAACAGTTGGATATCTGTCCGAATATACATGATCATTACAACTGACACACATTACAAACAAAAATATTTTTGTTTTTCAGCATTTTATTGAATAGACTGAGGGAGAATCAGGCAAAAGCACCCTTCCAAAGTAGCCTTCTGCTTGAGGAGCAACTGGCAACTGATGCTCTGGAAGCAATGCATGAATCTGGCCTGTAGGTTATTGTAGGACATATGTTATGAGATTGAGAATCCAGTAAAAGCAATCTAAGTTGTGTATGCCGTATAGCATGATCAGTTTCAACAGGTTCTTAAAAGCACATTGGTTCTATTGGGAAATAAGTGCTTTTAAAGAGCCTGTTGCTATTCCATTTGAAATTAAAATTCTATTCCTTTTGAACACACGGGTAAGTTTGGGTTGCACAAAACCTCCTCCTGAGGATCTAATTACCATTATACAGTAGCATACCATAATATCACAAAAAAGCTTGGATGTAAAATCACGTTGATGTTTTCTCTGATCCAATGAAGCTAGCACGTTTGATAATCTTCTAACAGCACACCCCCATGAAAAGAGAAATCCATCTGTGTCCAGCCAAGATTATTGCCAGTATTGTAACGCAGTTCTTCCATAAAGCTCTTAATTTCACATTGAGTAAGGACATAGTTCCACATGTTCACATCTCTCATCTGTCCTACAAAGGCTTGACTAGTCTGAAACGATCCTCCATAACTATCCTGATCTTGGCCAAGTATTATGATCGGTGTTCCAACAATGGAACCCCCAGCATTCTGTTTTTTCTTTAGACTGTGGACCTCATTGACAAATATCTGTGATAAGCCAGTGTAGCCATCCCAGGTCACACATATAGAATTCCATTTGTTTAAGTTGTATGGTAACTCATAGAAGTCCATAAGTGCGCCATTAACAATGATACGATATGCTTTCTGTAGACCTTGTCTAAACAATGTAAAACTATTATAATAGTTAGGGGTGGCTGTAGAAAAAAGTGCAAAATCATAATTATCAAGCTCTGAGAAGACCCTCAGACAGAAGGTTGCTGAGACCAGGTTGCTGGAGACTGATGGAGTAAGTCTCACATGAAGTGTGCTTCTCTTTTCTGGAAAGGTGAAAACTTTCCCAGTCAAGTCTTGTGTGGCTGCAAGATACAATGTCTAGCATTAAAGGAGAAATCCAGGAAACCAAGAAACTACAGTGCTACCTTTGTTGGTCAATTAAATAATGAAAAGCTATTAAAGAAGGTGCTGTGACATGTGAATTATCTCAATATGTGTCATTAGTTCTTAGTAATTATCACCGTGTGCTGCTGTGCTGCACAATGTTATGGTGAGGAACATCAGTTCCTGCTTCTTCATGGCTTATGGCTTTTGGCTTTGTTCTGTTAAAACAAAATCAAAACATGCATGATGAATTACAGCACACAATCATACACAATCCAAAAGTAAGTTTGCTTTATCAGTCAAATGTGTAAAATGCAGTCCTCAGAGAGCAAACTACAGCTGCCTATTACTGTAACTTGGTTCGGCTTACAGCCTAAGGCCACAGATCATTATCTCACTGTGGTGTAACATACTGTAATTCAAAATGATATGTCAACATATATTTTTTACTGATTATGTTGATTGTATATATTTATACTGATTATTGTACATCATTTGGAATACACCAACCTTTTTTTTTTTTAATCTTATTGAAGTTGCAGTTGAAAATACTCACAGCTCAGATTGTTCCCGACTCAATTCCAGTCCTCGGAGAGAGATGTCACGGCTATTATCGTTACCAGTGGGCAAGTGGGAGCATTTTATAATCCACCAATGTGCTTCAAAATCATGCCATCACGCAAAGTGTGTTTGCGCTGAGTAAACACACCTGACATATTCTCATGTAGTTCTTGATTGAACTGGTGCCGTTGGGTTATTGTTGGCCTTATACTGCCCATTTTAGACCTCTTTTGGCCTGTTATTTGTCTGATAATGAGTCTTGTGTTGTTGTTATTCATGTGTTCCATGAACCCGTCTTTCACTCTGTCTTTATTCCTGCCATTTTCTACACCCCCTGTAGCTCTACATGAGTGTATTATGATGTCTAACATTATAATAATTGTATAATATGTAATATTCAATATGATATGATTTTGATATTTTGTATTAAATGTATATTATATTAAATATTTGTTATATTAAATATTTTATAATGTTTTCCTGGGCATCTATACTGTACATGGTCTTTTGTGGTTATCCTCCCTGAGTCTGTGCGTTTTGCTTGCTGCAGAGTGTTACATGTTATGGCACTCCTAGTGCTGTGGAGTGGAAGTACCTTACCTGACCATAAGTTTTCCATAAGTAGAAGAACCCATCTTTGTCCAGACAAGATTACCACCATCTGAGCCAGGCTTTACATTTGGCTCCTCATTTCAAATAGAAGTGACATAGTTTCACAAGTAATCATCTTTGATCTGTCCGAAGGCCTGACTAGACTGAAACCCTCATCCATAAGTTTCCATAGCCATTATATCTTGGCCTTGTGTTGCTTTTACAGCTGCGCTTGCAAAACAGCATTCAAATAGAGCTCAACAGTCTGTTGTGGATTGAGATGGACAGGTTGGCCACGCCACCGCGCAGAGGTCTTGTTGTTAGAAAACATACCAGCAAAGGACTGCCAAGTGTTACACAGGCCAGTGTTTGTCACCTACTTTTAACACCAGGGTAATCATCACTGCCAAATGTCTGTGGACTTTATATGAAGTTAGATAGATAGATACTTTATTGATCCCCGATACAAGGGGAAATTCAACAAGTTGATGTTCGTCTCTCTGTGTGAAGTGCTTTGAGTGGCCATTGTGCTAGAAAATGCGCTAGGCCTATAGACATGCATACTTTAACTGATACTATAACATTACTTATAAATACTACTTACTGCAAAATACTATACTATACTAACCATACTTACTTACCATTACATTGCCTGTGTTTTAAATATGCAACGTGCGATTTATTCAAATTCAGACTTATATCTCATTCTCATGATAACTGTAATAAATATATCCTTGAACCTCGGCGGCAGCACACATTTAGTGTTGATGCAGATGAAGCAGTTGGTGAGCAAACTATTGCTGGTCTGGGCTCTTTTTTTGTAAGTGTTCAATGCAGTGACCATCATAATACTATTGTGTGTAAATTTGACATTTCACTCACACACCAAAAGAATAACTGGCTTCTCTTGTCATCTCTTCAGATCACTGTTTTTTTTATTGTATTTCAACAGTATGCACATGCACTTAGGCTCAGGAGCTAGGTTATTCAGATAAGTCAAAAAATTAAAACAAAAACCAAAAATAACAATAAAACAATCAAAAGCAGTCATTCATGGAACACATTTTCCCCTTTATTCTTTTTTGTTTTGTTTGTTATCTGTTCTCAACACTTCACCACAGTTTTTTTTTTTTTTCAATACAGAAACAAAACACTGAACATCCAGTTATATTTCCGTCCTCCAGTCACAGGGTTGACAGTCTCTGATATGGCAGATGCAGCTGCTGATCATTGGGATGCAGCCGGGCGCTGAATACTGTCACCTTTCACTGCGGCGCTGAGGAGAGAAGGGGTGGGGGGGTGCATCCAATAGGCTACTAGTCTTCTGAATATAGATAGAGAGATATATACACATTGGGGGATACAGTATGTCCACTTCTTTCCGCTAGAGACTGTATGCTAAGCATTTTGAACGCAGTAACTAAAATATATGAAACAATTTTTTTTTTTCATTTAAATTCAAAATAAAGACTAAAAGATATCTGCATTGTTTGGTCAACAAAATAAAGTCTAGAATGCATAATGTGGCGTGTCATACGACACGTGTAGCACACATTCAGGTGAGGAAAAGGGGCGGGGCAGGAGCAACAGAAACAGGAAGAGAAAAAAAACAGAAAAGAACCTGGGCGTCAAAAACATCAGGGGGGACTTTTAGTTCTCTTCTCATGGCGCTGGTGCTCTCTCAGAGAAACAAAAGAGATTCTTCATTTAGTTCCCCTCAAAAGGTTCTACCTCAGGCACACTCTATATACTGTATTTACAGTATACTGATTTTACATTTGGAAGAGTCTCACTGACCTGCATTCTGACTATGAGAAACTCATCAGAAATGTTCAACCCAAATGGATCCAATTAAAGGGAACTTAACATGGAGCAGGGCCTTTGGAGAGCCTTTGGATCTTTTAAGGAACTAATAAAGAACCGCAGAGAACTATAGTTTGTGAGTGTAATTGGGTTCCCGGCCAAGTGCTGGCTAGGGTGAGTTGGTGTGTGTGTGTGTGTGTGTGTGTGTGTGGTTAGGGAGGTTACACAAAGTGAAATGTCTGCATCACGACAACAGAAGGGGGGGGGGGGGCCCTATGAGATCAACACACACTGAACACTGTTTATGTATTTGTTTACGTGTTTACCTTTTGTGCCCACAGAGAAATAAACAACTTCCCTGTGCCACCCTGCATCCCCAACACCCCATCACAAGGACGCCTACGGACAATTACCCCCTAGCTCTGACCCCAGGGCATCTGCCCCTGTTGTGACTGCACCATAGCTAAACATGATTTTCTTTTTTTTTTCTTTTTTTTCAGATTTTCGCTTCATTTTAGTTCGTTTTTCACTGACCGAAGTAAAGGATGACATTAAAATACGCACACACAATCACACGTATACAGGTTCACATCCACTGTTTGTGCTACAACATTAGACAGAGAGGGGAGAGAAAGGGGGCAGGAGGAAGAGGAGGAGGAGGAGGAGGAGGAAGAGGAGAGGGAGCAGGTGACCAGAGAGAGAGGGAGAGAACATCACACATCCATATCAACAGGGCTCCCATAGCGACAGGTCTCCAATCAGCTTTACTGGGAGCAGAACAACAGAGAGGGAGAGATAGACAGACAGACAGACAGACAG
>NC_085005.1:29758705-29766205 GCF_963854185.1 Sardina pilchardus
AGAGAGAGAGAAAGAGAGCGAGAGAGAGAAGGAGAGAGAGAGATACAGATAGAGAGTGCAAAGGAAAAGAACAAAGAAAGAGAAGTGCAAGAACGAGAAGATAAGGGAGAGGAAGGGGAAAAAGTGGTTACAAAATGTCCGCCATCTTCCGAAAAGGGAGAGCATTCCAGGGGAGAGGCTGTTCATGTTTCTTACCATGCAAAATGGAGGCTGAGACCCCATATAAGGTGAGGCCCCTATGGGCCCAGTCTATGAAGGGGTTGGGGGGGAGGGGAGAGGAAGGGAGGGGGGTTACTGACACAGAGACAACACAGCACTGGAACTAAGACAACACACACACACTGCAACAGGTAACACACAGACAGACAGACAGACAGACACACACACACACACACACACACACACACACACACACAAGAGTACTGACAAGACAGACTGGAGAGGTGGTTGCTTTGTTTTAAAATTATTATTATCATATTATATCAATATTATTATTCTTAAGGAGTCGAGTTGGGATGCTCTCGAGTTGGGATTGAAGTTAGCATTGATAAAGCACCGTAGGAATACGGATGCTTTCCAAACAAATGAAGCTGAAATGACTGCATTGCCCAATCTAAGCATAGCCATAGAGTATTGAGCCACGGGACACCCATACAAAATGAAATATACCTCCAGTGTATTGTGGATCAGTAGTGTGTAGCTATACACTGAAATACACTGCAATATTTTTTTTTTGTATGTTTAAAGCACATTTTCGGCTGAAAGTACTATGGGGAAAGTCTTCATAATGTAGAGCTTTCAGTGAAATCCAGTCACCCGAAGTGGCCCAGGACTTGCTGACGACAGAATTATCAGTGTGGGAAGGATTCTACTCAAAGCATCTATGGATATTCTACGCATACAGTATGTGATTCATTCAGTATATGAATCCTGTATGAATGACTGGGGTTTGAGTGATTAAGGAGTCTAACGTTATGTCTGTGGAACGCCTTTAAGTTGGGAATTTTCCCTTTTGTTTCCTTTACATCTGCTGTAGAGGAAAGGAAAGGAGAATAGAGAAAGAAGTCCCGCCTTTCCCTGCCCCTTTCAAATGACGTGATTGGAGCAGCCCAGAGGAGTCAGGCGAAGGGGACGCGCGTGATAGGCTCCATGCCATGCTCATCAAGCCAACACCATGCTCCAGCCCTATACAACACACACAACATTTACCATGGGACCGCCCCACTGAGGAGGAGCTACCTGAGGAGTTTGCCAGTTGGCCCCGCCTGCTGCACCATCCGCCCTATCAGAGAAGAGAGAGATCAACCAATCAGAGGGTGTCAATTTAGCATTTCCGTCACCTTTCATTTGCATTATGATCATTGTCAGTTTCTGTATAGTTAGCTGTTGTCAAGACAACGGCTAACTATAAAGAATGAAGCAATGCTTCTTAGCCTCAAGCTGGAGGTCATTCTGCTTCATTGGTCACCTGTCCTTGACCACCTGTGGGCCAACGAGCTAGACGCCCATGGAAAGGGCAGAGCACACGCTAACAGAGCGTGAATCAGTCATACAGAGAAAGAAAGCGACTGGATCAAACAGAGAGCTTACGGTTTCTGGTTCCCCATGGACAGATCTGGAGGAGAGAACAGGAGAGCATGTTAGACAACACACCAAATTATTGAATCACATTAGGTGCTACGTTCTGTTATGTTGATAGGTACGTTTGAATCATGTTAGGTTCTACGCTCTGTTATGTTGATAGGTACGTTTGAATCATGTTAGGTTCTACAGTCTGTTATGTTGAGCAGAACGTTTGAATCACGTTAGGACTACGGTCTGTTACAATGAGCAGAACGTTTGAATCACGTTAGAGCTACGTTCTGTTATGTGTTTTGTGTCTGTGTGTCTGTGCGTGTGTGTGTGTGTGTGTGTGTGTGTGTGTATGTGTGTGTATGAGGGCATGCTAATACTCACTGCTGGCCAGGTTAGCCATGGTGGCGTCCAGGTCAGGCTTCACGGGAGATGCAGCCATGGGTGATGCACCGGCTGGATGAGGGGCCATAGCAGGCATAAGAACATCACCCAGTCCATCAAAGGCTTACAGAAGGAACGGAGAGAGACAGAGAGAGAGAGAGAGAGAGAGAGAGAGAGAGAGAGAGAAGAGGTGGTGGAGGAGAGGAGAGACAGAGCATTAAAACAACAGCAGTGCAGGTGTGGTTACTATCCACTCCTCACCTTCATGGATTACCACATAGAATTGTGGAGTGTCTTTATAACAACAGAGACCAAAATAGTGTTAATAATCATATTCATCATATTCATCATATTTAATCATATTTATATACATATCAATATAAGACACAGAGAGATAATAATATACGTATCTAATGAATTACTGAATCTAATTACAGAGTCTAATAACTAAATCTATTTTCTAACGTTATAAGCACAATACGCCATGTTCTCACATAACCAACACCCACTATACAAAACACAGACGACATTACGAATGCACAGCACGACACCACAACTACACAAGATACAAGACACATTCTTAAACAATCACTAGCTACTTCACTGCTCTTCTCTAAGACTCCACTACAGGGGCACTTCGCTGGGCTGCACAGCTAGAAATACTAGAAATATCCTCTGCCATTCAGATTCACATTTCTCTGAATAGGCCAAGCGCAGCTGAGGAAAAATGAATGTTTTTTTTTTCCTCATTCATTCCATCCATCTATTCATCCATCACTCCATCCATATACTGTACATCCATCCATCCACGGATTCAGGTGTTATAAGAAGCAAGCTTCTTCTACAGGGCTACAGGGGGGGACATGAAGCTGCAGTGGGGCTGCAGTGCGCTGAAGCACTGTGAGGTAGCAGCTTGCGGGGGGTAAGCCAGAACTCACCGGTTGCAACGGGAGGAAGCAAGCAATGACCCAGACCATAAGGCAGATGGAGAGAACGGAGAAAAGAGAGAGAGAGAGAGCGTGAAAAAGAAAAAAGGGACCAGGGGAGAAGAGGAGGAAGAGGAAGAGAAAGTAGGAAGAGGAAGATGAGGAAGAAGATAGCATGGAGGAGCGATGGTGTTTTACAAACAGGAGAGAAGAGGGAAGAGGTGAGCAGAGAGGATAGAGCCATTTTGAGATCATCAAAGCATTAGTTTTTGTTGTTGATGTTGTTGGTTTTTTTGCTTACAGATTAAAACATGGACATAGGAAGAGAACAAACAAACAAACAAACAAACAAACAAGTAAACAAATGATGATGGCCAGGCGGAACCACATGATTAGTTGCATCCTTGCGGTTGCACTGTTGAATGGGGTTGCAGGTTGAGACGAAGAGAAGACTGCACACTGCACAGCCACTATAGGGCATAGAGTGACGTGACCTATCAGAAATCAATGGCACCAACACAGCACACAGCACACAGCACACACACACACACACACACACACACACACACACACACACACACACACACACACACACACACAGCACACACACACACACACACAGCACACAGCACACAGCACACAGCACTCTCTCCACTGCTCAATGAGGACTCCATCAGGACATGGACAGAAAGTGCACCACAAACAACAAGCCAGACAGCCATCACGTTAAAAAAAAGCCAAAAAGCACAGAAAACATTTAGAACACACACACGCTCCCTCCCTCTCTCTCTCTCTCTCTCTCTCTCTCTCTCTCTCTCTCTCTCTCTCTCTCTTTCACAAACTCTCTCTCTCTCTCACACACACACACACACACACACACACACAGAGAGTACATATTCACTGGACAAAGACAACTCATCCAGTGGGATTCAAACACATGGCGAAACAAAACCAATGAAACACTTGAGTTAATGCATGGGTTTATGAGGTTGTTCAGGTGTACAATGAATGTTTCATTGAAATCTTACAGAAATGTTTTCAGGTGTTTTTTTATCAATGTTGACACTGAAAGGTACCCTATGCAGGAGTTGTACCCTAATATGACCTTTATGAAGTCAATTTGATGGTAAACTAACTAGCAATAGGGGACTTGTTCACCTAGCATAGCCATACTGCACAGCCGTAGCGAGTCGCTAACGAGAAAACCAGCCATGCAACATGCCCGACGACATCTCGCGAGAATTGTGAAACATTATCTTGTCAATAGATATAGCTATATTATTAATTTTTTTTAAGTATATTTTTTGGCCTTTTTGCCTTTATTAGTATAGGACAGTGAAGAGGTAGACAGAAACAAGTGGGAGAGAGAGTTGGGGCGGGATCGGGATATGACCGCAGGCCGGATTCGAACCTGGGTCCCCGTGGGCACTCGGACCCGTAAATGGTACGGAAGCTGTAGCCTACTGTAGCTATATTTGAAGATGTTTTTTGCCTGTTGTTAATCCTTCACCTCCACAACAAAAGCATTTGCATTGTGTACAGGGGAATAAGCCACGAGAAGTAGGCTATTTACAACGGCAGAGTAAAATATAAAGATATCGCAACTCTAGAGGGAGCTCTACAAAGTCAGACACCAAAACTACCTGAACCTGCATAGTGTACCTTCAGAAGGACATCGTTGTGCTGTAAACTCTACTTAAACAGGTTACAGTTACGGGTGAAAAACATGTAGAATTCAGTCCCTTCCATGTCCATGTGTGTTATGGAACTAACGATTAACATATACTGTATGTGTGTGTATGTTGAAATATTATTTTTTCTTTTTTTTTTTCAGGATATAACGAGACAAAAAATGTGTGACATAATGTGAATCTAATTTTTACAGGCATATGATATTGGGTCTGGTGTGTGTGTGTGTGTGTGTATACTGTATAC
This sequence comes from Sardina pilchardus, assembly GCF_963854185.1. Lineage (NCBI taxonomy): Eukaryota > Metazoa > Chordata > Actinopteri > Clupeiformes > Clupeidae > Sardina > Sardina pilchardus. The sequence continues at coordinate 29,763,523 of NC_085005.1, forward strand.
GTGTGTGCGTGCGTGCATGCACATATGTGTGTTTGTGTGTGTGTGTGTGTGTGTGTGCATGCGCATATGTGTGTGTGTGTGTGTGTGTGTGTGTGTGTGTGTGTGCATGCACATATGTGTGTGTGTGTGTGTGTGTGTGTGTGTGTGTGTGTGTGTGTGTGTGTGCATGCACATATGTGTGTGTGTGTGTGTGTGTGTGTGTGTGTGTGTGTGTGTGTGTGCATGCACATATGTGTGTGTGTGTGTGTGTGTGTGTGTGTGTGTGTGTGCATGCACATATGTGTGTGTGTGTGTGTGTGTGTGTGTGTGTGTGTGTGTGCATGCACATATGTGTGTGTGTGTGTGTGTGTGTGTGTGTGTGTGGCATGGGACACAAATGACACTGGGCGCCGGGCCGGCGGAGGGGCCACTCACCCGCCATCAGGTCGGCTCCTGCCGGGGGGGCAGCTGGCGCAGCAGCAGCAGCAGCAGCAGCAGCAACGGGCACCTGGGCATCTCCACCCGCCGAGTCTGCTGACGCAGCTGGAGGACCAGACGCAGGGTCCCCACACACACCCCGCACAGAGTCCAGTAGAGTCCAGTAGAGTCCAGCAGAGACCAGTAGAGTCCGGTAGAGTCCGGTAGAGACCAGTAGAGTCCGGTAGAGTCCGGTAGAGTCCGGTAGAGTCCAGTAGAGTCCGGTAGAGTGCGTCCGTGCAGCATGAGGGCAAAGAAGGGTTTAGAGTGAGCGCCTTCAGCTCAACACTACGGGACACCAGAGAAGGGAGAGAGAGAGGGGTCTCAGTGACCGAGACACTCAACAGGAGGACAGGACAGGACACACACACTCACACAGGTACACACACACACACACTCACTCACTCTCTCACTCACTCTCTCTCTCTCTCTCCCACACACACACACACACACACACACACTCACACAGGTAGGTACACACACTCACTCACTCTCACTCTCTCTCTCTCTCTCTCACACACACAGACACACACTCACTCACACTCTCTCTCTCTCTCTCTCTCTCTCACACACACACACACACACTCGCTCACTCACTGACTCACTCACACTCTCTCTCTCTCTCACACACACACACACACACACACACACACACACACACACACACACACATTTCATAATCTACACTCAATGCCAATTATACTCTTAGAACATCTTTAAAAGGCATCTCAAGGACATGCCAATGAATGCAGACACCAGCGTACTCAATTCCCAAATAGACATCTCATTCCGTGGTGCCAATCACAGGTGCCAAGGACAAATAATGCCCTGAAATGTCACCAGGAATTGATTCTATTTTCTATACAAGTGACAAGGTCCTCAAGAAAAAAGCTTCTCAGTTTGACATTTGCCGCTTCAGTACTGCCATACTGATATTGACACAGACAACTATTTGAACACAATTCTTTTTTTTTTTTTCCCAGTGAAGAAGTGCTCTAAAATAACTCCCTGAACCAATCTCTAAAACGAGGATGAATCAATATTGCAAAATTGCATTTCTAAGGCACTGGCGGGGGGACCTCCAAACAGAAGATAACATCACGGTGTACAGTTCCTGCTTCCTGTGATAAGGATGAATAATGATTATGGACCATGGTGGATGAGGAATTAAAACGTTAAATTGCCATAATATAATAATCCAAGCAAACATAGTCCTCCCTTCAGATCATCAGAAAAAAAAAATGTCAGAGAGTTTGTTTTGCTTTTGTCGGGGAGGTTATTTGTTTGTTGAAAAACAACCCCACACACAACACAACACAAAGGCAAAGTCCATCCCCACATGCTGCTGCCTCACACAGGGGTGGAGGGGTCGTTGCCCACGGTTACCCACCCCCAAACAGGTCCGTGGGAGCCGCTAATGCTGAGGCAGGAGTGGAGAACAGGTCTGGGGAGTGGGACACACACACACACACACACACACACACACACACACAAACACACACACAATCGTACAAATACACAGACACACACACACAAAATTGTACAAATACACACACACGATCGTACAAAAACACACACACACACACACACACACACACACACACACAATAGACATTATGAGGCAACTCATAAAACAGCTTTGTACACAAATAACTTTATATTCTGTATTTTCTTGAAAACAAACTGAAAAACATTTGATCATAGTTCACACAAGTCTGAAATGGGAGGAGATTAAGGGAGAGTGAGACCGGTGATAGTTAGGTTAGAGTCAAAGGAACACACGCGCTTAGAAACACTCTATGTGAAGACACACAGAGCTGTGGAGAAGAGAAGAAGTAAATTAGTGTGAAGGAAGAGAAGAGAGAAAAGGAAAGAGAGAGAGAGAGAGAGAGAAGCACCCAAGGCTGTTCTTGTTGGTAAACCCCGGGGGACACCCATATTTAGATCACCTTTAGCCACAGACATCAAGGACAGGAAGGAGAAAAATAGACTGATCAGGAGCGGGAGAGAGAGAGAGAGAGAGAGAGAGAGAGAGAGAGAGAGAGAGAGAGAGATGAAAGGAGAAGAGAGGAGGAGGAGAGGAAGGGACGAAGGGAAGAGTCTACCTGTGGCGAACAAGTCATTGCTTTGAGCTGGTTCTTGTTTGGAGTCTGGCATTGAGTCAAACAGATCTAAACACAGGGACGCATGAAACACACACATCATTCACACACACACACACACACCA
>NC_085005.1:29768705-29773705 GCF_963854185.1 Sardina pilchardus
ATCCATCTATCTATCTATCTATCTATCCATCCATCCATCTATCTATCTATCTATCTTTCTCTATCTGCCCTTGTGTCATCACCCACCAGAGGCGGCTGCAGCATCAGCAGCAGGGGTGGGTGTGGCCGCAGAGGCTCCGCCTTCAGCTGCAGCAGGGGGCTCGGCCGCCGGGGTGGCAAACGCCTCTGGGGCGCCCCGCAGGTCGGAGGGCAGAGGTCAAGAGGTCAAGAGGTCAGGTCACAGAGAGGTGTCAGAGCAGGAAGGGAATCGAAGAAAAAGTGACAGCAGAAGAGTCAGTGCCAGGACTGACAAGGAAAACACCAGTGAGACATTTACACAAGGCCTATTAAATACGTCTTTAAAGAAGACCGTAAATCATCACAGGCCAGTCTATTACACTCTAATGCATATGCCTCATGACTATTGTAATATATATGTCTGTAATGTATATATCTGACAATTTCACTGCATTCTTTACATTAGTAATCATATGCATGTGACAAATAAACATCCTTGTATCCTTGTATGTGCATATACATTGTTAGTCACATTCAGTTATTGGCGCATATTTCTGTAATGTTGTGAAGAAGAGCTTTTGCCAAATGAATGAATGTTCATGTAAAATAAGCACTGTTACCTTTCACTCCGTCCAGAAAGAAACACCTGCTCATTGTGAGCTACAGTATAAGGCTATAATATATACACATTTCAACAATAAGATATGCATATTTAAATGCTGACTTTTAAAGACTTTTATGGACTATTTTGTTCAGTTGCACCATTGCATAAGGTGTCATATACTGTACATGTATACTGTATGCATATGATCCTCCTTTAAATGCTAAGAAATGAGTGCGTGCCGAAAGAGGTGGTTTTGAACATAAATGGCGGGTGAGAAGTGAGAAGTGAGAGTGAGAGTGAGATTGAGAGTGAGAGGGCAGGAATGAAAGAAACAGCGGGGGGGTCTACGATTGGACACGTGGGTGAGGGTGTGGTCAACTCAAAATGAGGGGAGGGGTTAAGCTCAAACTAAAGCTGTGCTGCGCTCACACCGGCAAGAACACCGACGGTGTCCCATTCCAAATCCAGAAGTACTGTAATGCACTAATGCCTATGGACAGAGGCGGACAATCTGGGTCCAGAAAGTAAAAGTCCTGCCATAAAGTATGTTCTTTCTACCTGTGCACTTAACACGGGTGATACCAATAATTATCTGATCTACCAGGCTGCTAATTAGGAGCTGGTTTACTAAATGGTTGGATCCAGTGGTGTAGTCGAGTTAGCTGCAGAGGATATACTGTGATGTATTGGTTAGCTGTACTATGTGATGAACTCCAAATATGAATGTGTATCCGTGCCTATTTTACAGTAAGCGGGTATACTGAGATGGTGATGCTTTTTAGGTGGGTATACTGCATAGTCCTGCCTATCATGTAGACCACACCACTGGTTGGATCAAATCCTTGGAAGGACTTTTCCTCTCTGAACCCGAGATGTCCACCTCTGCCTACGGACTTAGAATGGGATACCACTGAAGTTGTTGTAGGCGTCATGGCAGACATCCCAATGCTTTAGTCCATGTGGTGTATCTTGAGGTCACTATAATTCCTCCCTGATAGCAGAAAGCAGGGGCTGAAGGGGATTAAGCTGAAGAGCAAATCAAAGGCTTTTGAATGATGCAATGCATACCTTGCATCTGATCTCACATGGATCCAATGCATTCATTGATGCATTGAATAAATAAAAACAGCTTCAAATTATAAAGAAAAATTGAAGTGGTTCGCCAGATATAGTCTGACAGTGTTTTGCAAATGGATTGTTTTTCTTTTATCTTTTTTTTTTTTTTTTTTTCAAGGTGCCTTTTTTCCCCAGAAAACTCTTCTTGGAGAAGTTTTCCGCATCCTACTGACCTCCCAGGAGATCCGATTGGCCGGGGCTGGGGGCGGCGGCCCCGGCAGCGGCAGGGGGAGGAGCCAAACTGCTAGCGGCCGCCTCATTGGCTGCGGCCGGAGAGGGGGCGGAGTCTACCGCTTGGGAGGGGTCAGGCTGAAGGGAGTCGGTGGCGCAGAGGGAACCCATCTCTACAGAGCCACGCCCCCAACACGACCACCATCGCCACGACAACACAATCCCAGGAAGGGGGGATGGGGGAGAAGGGTGGGCAGTATCCGACAGAGAGAGAGAGAGAGAGAGAGGGAAAGAGGGAAAAAGGGAAAAGAAAGAGAGAGAGAGAGAGAAAAAGAAAGAGAGGGATAGAAAGTAAGCTAAAGGAAGAGAGATTCTACTGAGGCCAGAATGGAGAAACAGACACAATGGCAGACAGGATTCTCTCAAGGGGCACTACCCACAGAATCTGTGTGTGTGTGTGTGTGTGTGTGTGTGTGTGTGTGTGTGTATGTGTGTGTGTGTGTTTGCATGTGTGTGTAAGAGAGAGACAGAGAGAAAGCAAGAGAGAGAGATAGAAAAGAGAGACAGCGAAAAAGAGAGAGAGAAAGAAGGAAAAAGCAAAGGAGAGAGAGATAGAGAGAGCTGAAAGTGAGACAAGGAAGAGAGGAGGTGCAAAGGAGCAAAGGTACTGTAGTCTGATCCGTGTGTGTGTTCATGTTGTGTACTGACTGGGTCACACACACACACACACACAAGTAGTGCTAACCACTCACCCGATCCCAGCAGGTCTAATGGCACGTATCCACAGAGAGGAGTTGCAAAGAGAAACAAGAAATTCCATTTAGAACTTGATTTATTTACAACACTACAACTAGTGCTTTTAATGCACCTCGGCATGCACGGGTAATACATTCCAAAAAGGGTTTGTTTGAAATGTGAAAATGTTACCGTACTACAACATATTCAATTACCTCATTTAGGACATCAGGAGGCTTCTGTGCCACATATCTGCTGACATTATGCAAATGTGCAGACACTGTCTCAGTGGTAGGACTCTGAGGGAGGCCTCACAGAGTCACCATTTCTATTTGTTTATGGCTACTGTTACTATGACAATTTGCTATTGTTAAAGTGATTCTATGGGGACTATATTACTACCTTAATGATTAATTTTTAATAATAATGTTTGCTGTTATTGTTGTTGTATTATTGTTGTTAACGTTGTTACTATTGTACCTCACTTCGGACGAAAGCGTATTTTAAGAACGATAACCATGAGTATACAGTAGCTGAGGTCTGGGATAAAGTCTGTTGTGATTGGCTGGCTGTGGCTGAATCTGGTCTCTGATTGGTCCTTACCTCCCCAGTTGGTGGGTGCTGCGGAGGCTCCTGTTGAAGGCCCGGAGAAGGCGAGAGGATCCAGGTCCAGCAGAGAGCTATGGGACAGCAGCACATCAGATTACACACACACATAAACACACACACACACACACACACACACACACACACACACACACACACACACACACACACACACACACACACTCACTCACAGATTACACACACACACACTCACACCAGCAGAGATCTATGGGACAGCAGCACACCAACACATCAGATTACACACACACACAGATGCAGACACAGACACACTAGCATGCATGCACGCAGACAGACAGACAGACAGACACACACACACACACACACACACACAGACGCAGACACAGACACACACACACACAGATGCAGACACAGACACAGACACACACACACACACACACACACACACACACACAGATGCAGACACAGACACAGACACAGACACAGACACAGACACACACACACAGACACACACACACACACACACACACACACACACACACACACACACACACACACACACACACACACACACACAGATGCAGACACAGACACACACACACACACAAACACACACACACACACACACACACACACATACACACAGCGGGGACACACAGACACACACTCACACACACACACAGATGCAGACACAGACACACACACACACACAAACACACACACACACACACACACACATACACACAGCGGGGACACACAGACACACACTCACACACACACACAAACACACACATAGACCCCCCCCCACACACACAGATAAAGACACACACACACACACACACAGATAAAGACACAGATAAAGACACACTCACACACACACACACACACACACACACACACACACACACACACACACACACACCAGCATAACGACACACACACACACACACACACACACACACACACACACACATACAGACACACACTCACTCTGTGACGGGCTCTTCGGGGGCGGCGGCGGCCGCTGCGGAGCCGTCGGTGGGCGGGGGTTCCAGCGTGGGCACGGAGGTGGCAGATTTGGCCGGAGTGGAGGCGGGTGAAGCGTTATTGGTGGGGGAGCCCTGGAACACCACAATCAGCCAATCACATCACAGAGATACGCTTACAAAACACAGCCATTAGCCAATGAAATGCCACAAGTGTTTATCTGGAACTACTCGAAACTGAAGGAAAAATTCAGCAAGTTTTTCACACAGATCTCCGTTTCTCCGTTTTCTTACTGACACTCGGTGACCTCGAGACACGGAGAGCTACGTGAACACTCGCTACTTTTCTCCTTCAGTGATGGAGAGAACAAGAGAAAGACAGACAGAGAAAGGAAGCTTGAGTCTACCTTTGTTGGAGAATCACTGAGAATCCAAACGTGTACCATGGTACAGCCAGAAAGAGAGGTAAACACACACACACACACACACACAAAATAAATGTATCATGTACTGTATATATAATTTCAAGTAAAGAATATCCTAATAATATGTCTTCCTTTTTCTCAAGTATTGTTACGGCTAGGCATGCTATTGATTGCTGTGAGGGATAAAGCAACGTAAAAGCTCATATCAATATCATAACATGGTGTAGATATCCAGCTCCACAGAAACTAATTTATCTCACAATAACAACCACTGGCTATTCATTTCTAAATACTGTATCATTACCAGTTATCTTTTTTATTTCAAGAGTTCAGATGCAAAAGACTCTAAATGCCACCTCTA
>NC_085005.1:29778705-29783705 GCF_963854185.1 Sardina pilchardus
ACCACAGCCAAACAATAACAGATATGTTTCATACGATAAATTGACATGCACACAATGGCCGGGTTTCCCAAAATCGTTAAGAAGCTCTTAAGTCCTAAGAACTTCTTAGGAGCGTTCTTAGAACATTCTTACAACGCTCCTAAGAAGTTCTTAGCACTTAAGAGCTTCTTAACAATTTTGGGAAACCCGGCCAATGTCAGTGCAGGACAGAGTTAGAGTGAGACCGTGGAATATTATACGTACATCAAACTCCAGCAGGGTGTCCACCTGGGTCTGCAGGGCTGGCATGGCCTTCAGCAGCTTATCAGGAGTCATAGTCCTCATCACACCCTCAGCGCTGAGGGGACACACCAATCACATGCACACGTTGGTGATTTTAACAACTCATCATGATCATCAGCAGTGACTTTGGAAACAGCATATTTGTAACAGGTTAAGTACTTCATGCGGTGAATATGACAAGATTCATAATTCATAATTCTTTATTTAAGGATAACCCCTTGAGATGTAACATCTCATTTTCGAGAGGGTCCTTACAGTGATGACAAACAAAAAGACAATAAAGGGCAAGTACCATACATGATTCCAGACACACAAGAACAAGGACACTCACACACACTCACACACCAACGCACTGTCCAACAGTGCTCCCCAAAGTTAGCCCCCCATTATCCCACCCCCCACCAGCCAGCACCACACAAACCGGATACCGTCAAAAAGATCACTCTAAAAAAAATAAATAAATAATAATAATAATAAGTAAATAAATAATAGTAATGATAAAGTAAATAAGGATGACATACACATAAACTGTTTATGTGTATAAATGTCATCCTTATTTACTTTATCATTACTATTATTTATTTATTTACTTATTATTATTATTATTTATTTATTTTTTAGAGTGATCTTTTTGATGGTAAAACATACCACACACCCACACAAACACATTTGCCAAGATCAGACATGGTTGGTGAGAGGCCCCATCATCTCCTCGTGCCTGCAGTCACTGTAGATAGCCACCCCTCTACTGTACACACAGCTGCTCTCAACACCCTCCTGCCAGATCCACATTCATGCTGATGACAGCGATTACTTTAACAACCCCTCTGCGCCCCAGTGATGTCTTTGGCCCCCGTCTGATCTGAGCATGTGTGAACCTCCCTGACGGAGGGGTCTCCCTGCCCCTGCGATGCCCTACAGTACGTACCCCTTCTTGACTCTGGTGAAGTCGAACGCCATCTGGCGATAAGCGTAGGCCTTCTCGTTCAGGTAGCGGGCATATCGCCTGATAAATGTGGACATGTCATAGCCTACAGGTGAGACAGAGAGGAGAAGAACGGAGAATTATTATAATCATTAGAATGCTTCATGTATATATATAAAAAATACTCTTTCACATGTGAAACAAGATGGAGAAATGAAAGTTGCTTGTCTATAAGACATGACGGCACAGAACCAGTCACTTTGACTAGAACTCTTCTGCTGAATGAAACCGATTTGAAAGCTGAGCCTATTATTTGGCAGCTCTGACTGTGGCTGGTTTGAATTACACATGACCAGGCTACCCCTGCTGCGGCGCTCTGTGTCTGCTGTACGCAGGAAATAGACTTGGGTCCCAGCGGAGCCTTCCAGCGCCTGATCCCAGATCAGAATCCTGTCTGCGCTGACGACCCTCTGGAGACCCGGCCGGGCGAGTTAGAGAGCGTCCGGTCTCCGGAGGGCCATCTGCTGACCTGAGCATCGCAGCGCTCCGACTGTCACGCGAGCACACTCAGGTGTTTTCTCTTATACCAATGCATCCAATGCATCCACCCACAGGAATCTACCGCCGTTTTATATTAAACAATGAAGTCAGATAAATGTCACTTAAAGCTATAACCACAGCCAAACAACAACAGATATATTTCATATGATAAATTGACATACATAAGATGTCAGTGCTGGACAGAGTGAGTATAGGGTATACATGTCATATAATAACAGCAGGGAAAGCAGATGAACTAAAGGTATAACATGCTATACCACAATGACTTTTATGTTTTCAAAAAACCTCTTCCATGAATGAGAGCTCCTTAGAGGCAGATAACGCATGTGTCTGTAAAATATTGCTTATTTGTGTACATTTTTATTGTGTCCATCTTCTCTTCTGTCTTTTTATTTCACTTGTATTACGTGGTGTACAACTGTTTTCCTTGGTTTTGACTTACTTGACATTTTACCACTTTTACTGTGGTGACGGTCAATGTTTGTGTGCTAGTGTGTTTTTATTTATGTTGTGAAACTTTTAATAAAATCCTCTTCCATTGAAAGCTTGTTGCTCAAAGGGAAGGAAATGCAAGACAGCACACACTGTTGTGAGTATTGAACACTGAGTTGGATATTCCTTCTGAGTTGGATGTTTACTAACCTGTAACTTCCACTCCTGCTTTGGAATCTGATCTAGAGTATGTCAATCAGATGAGATGGTACCTTTTTTCTGGACTGAGGACAGAGGCCATATTTATTTGAAACTTATGCATATCATTAGCCTAGAAATCTAGACGCACCCTAGCGGCAAAAAACATTTTTTGCCTAGTGGGATGGTCTAAGGTCGCACCGTTAAGGCCAAGCCTGCGTTCGGCACCAAGTCAGCCTGTCAATCAGAACGCTCTATCTGTGTACGGAGTCCTTGAGCCCACCTTAGCTCACCTTCGACTTCCGATACTGATGCCAGGCCAGGGGGCTTGACCATGCATCCTCGTTCAACGAGTTGGGTGTGAGACCATGTTTTAACAACCATAGAGAACAACGAAAGATGGATGAGTCTAACGAAGCGCACTCGTTTGAATCGGCTTTGGGAGAGTTACACTTGGGCTTTTCTTCGAAGGTTGAGCAGAAAGAAGCACTCAAGTCATTCGTTTTAAAGAAGGATGTATTTGCCGTTTTGCCGACCGGCTACGATTGATCATAAGTGCTGGCCTATTACGTCCAGAGTAGTTTGAAAGACACCGGTTCATCCCCACCCACAGGCTTCAACTCTGTGAATGGTCCGACTCCAGGCTATACATTTCTGCATATCATAACATTCTCTTTCAGCTGTCTCATCTTCCAGATCTCCTCTTTCCCTCTTTACAGTGAGGTGTGGACGGCTCGTTCCTCAAACCAGCGTGACTGAGAGGGGCATGAAATGCAGCAGGCTAGAGCTGCATTGATTATCATAAAATAAGTGTTTGCTGTGTCTTGCATGCGAATGAGAAAGAATGCAGTCGTATTGCACACACACACACACACACACACACACACACACACACACGGTGGGCAGATGAAGGCATCGGGCAGCTAGCAGCTCATTTGTTTGAGTGACAGACGCGGCGGAAAGCGTTTCCCTGGCGCCGGCGAGAGCTAGACAGTGCACACATCACTCACCATGGGTGCCAGTTTTGTCGATGAAGTTGCTGAGGTTGAACAGAGAAGTCCTGGAGGCAAGGTACTGGATAAACCTCTGCGGAAAAGGATGACACCAAATTACTCTCTCTTGTGTGGTGTGTGTGTGTGTGTGTGTGTGTGTGTGTGTGTGTGTGAGAGAGAGAGTGACAGAGAGAGAGAGAGAGGTTTCTGTGTGTCAACAATGAAGACAAATAAACACAACACAACAGCTAAATAACACAGCTGTGTTGAAACAGCAATAAGAGAAGATAGAGGGAGATGGAGAGAAAGAGAGAGAATGAGAGAAAGAGAAGAAGAGAGAGAGAGAGAGAGAGAGAGAGCGCTCTATTTGTCAGGGATGAAGACGGAGGATAGGCTATGTGTCCCAGTCGAGGACTGTAAAGATGCCTAGAGCTGCTGCTACAGCACTTATTCCTGCACACTGAAGGAAGACGGCGTTGTTAGCTATTTACAGGCCATCACAGAGCAGCTGCAGTTCTCATGTATAGGGTCATTTAAAAGGCAAGACAATCACAGCTCAATCTAGGCTCACAGTTCATTCAAGGTTCAACTTTATCAATCAGAATTAGAAATGGTTTACATTGAAACCGGACTGCATGGAGCCGATCATACGCCTTCAGTGAACCAGCTGACACACATAAAAGCCTCTGTGGTTTGGGTTATGTACTCCTACACACAGCTCTGTTACTTGATACATTCTGGGGCTAGGCTACTTTTAAACACACCACAATCGGAATGACACCACAAAACACCTACTGTAGTACTCAGCTAAAACATTGGTTCTCCTTCAAACAAGCCCAGTGCCCTTACGAGCCATACAGTATTCTTTTAAAAAGGACACTAATGTAACAGCTTACATTTGGTATCAGAAGGAGGTATTTCTGAAGGGTGGATTCTTCTAAACTCTAGCATATACTGTGTGCACTGGATAAGATCTGCTGTTTGAACGGGAGTCAATGAGAAGTGTTTCAGCACCACGGACAGCGGTCATTTAGTTCACTTCTACTGTGTGCACTGGATAAGATCTGCTGTTTGAATGGGAGTCAATGAGAAGCGTTTCAGCACCACGGACAGCGGTCATCTAGTTCAGTTCTACTGCTGCAAGAGCTGCACTATTCAGAGCTCCCACTCGACAGCACCCCTGCATAGACAGACACACATACTCCCACAAACGTACGCACACAGGGTTCTCCTCTCACAGTCCTGCCTGCCACATATACAGACATACACACACACACACACACACATACACAGTAACACACACACAGACAGGGCTGTACTCTGCATAACACAATACTGAGTCACCAGCTAGCAGTCATGACTCACACACACACACACACACACACACACACACACACACACACACACACACACACACACACACACACACACACACACACACACACACACACACACACACACACACACAGGTTTCCACATCCTCACCTTCATCTCTAACAGAAGGACAAAAGGCTGTTATGTGTGTTCACAATGCATGTCCTGGGCTGAGCTATAATCATACTATCTTTCTCTTTCCTCTCTCTCTTTTTCTCTCTCTTACTCTCTTTCTC
>NC_085005.1:29788705-29818705 GCF_963854185.1 Sardina pilchardus
TTTAATGTACTTATTTAAGTAAGAAACGTGTTTACCATACTATATACTGACATTAATGTACTATTCAAGTAAGAAACATGTGTACCGTACTGTACTGACTTTAATGTACCTATTTAAGTAAGAAACGTGTTACCGTACTGTACTGACTTTAATGTACTTATTCAAGTAAGAAACGTGTTACCATACTGTACTGACTTTAATGTACCTATTTAAGTAAGAAACGTGATACTGTACCGTACTGTACTGACTTTAATGTACTTATTCAAGTAAGAAACGTGTTTACCGTACTGTACTGACTTTAATGTACTTATTCAAGTAAGAAACGTGTTACCATACTGTACTGACTTTAAAGGGATATTCCGCCATTTTTGGAAATACGCTCATTTTCCACCTCCCCTCGAGCAAAACAATCGATATTTACCTTGTTCCCGTTCATCCAGCCATTCTGTGAGTCTGGCGATACAACTTTTAGCTTCAGCCTAGCATAGATCATTGAATCGGATTAGACCATTAGCTTCTCGCCTGCTAGCTTCATGTTTAAAAGTGACTAAGATTTCTGGTAATTTTCTCATTTAAAACGTGTCTCCTCTCAAGTTAGAAAGTGCAATAAGACCAACTGAAAATGAAACCTGGCGTTTTTCTAGGCTGATTTGACATGGAACTACACTCTCATCTGGCGTAATAATCAAGGCAACTTGCACACTACTGGCACTACTACTGCTTGTTGTCTATGGGGACTATTTTCAGATGCTGCGTACGATATCACTACGCCTATGGTACGTTTGCAAGTTGCCTCGATTCTTACGCCAGATGAGAGTGTAGTTCCATGTCAAATCAGCCTAGAAAAACGCCAGGTTTCATTTTCAGTTGGTCTTATTGCACTTTCTAACTTGAGAGGAGACACGTTTTAAATGGGAAAATTACCAGAAATCTTAGTCACTTTTAAACATGAAGCTAGCAGGCGAGAAGCTAATGGTCTAATCCGATTCAATGATCTATGCTAGGCTGAAGCTAAAAGTTGTATCGCCAGACTCACAGAATGGCTGGATGAACGAGAACAAGGTAAATATCGATTGTTTTGCTCGAGGGGAGGTGGAAAATGAGCGTATTTCCAAAAATGGCGGAATATCCCTTTAATGTACCTATTTAAGTAAGAAACGTGATACTGTACCGTACTGTACTGACTTTAATGTACCTATTTAAGTAAGAAACGTGTTACCGTACTGTACTGACTTTAATGTACCTATTCAAGTAAGAAACGTGTTACCGTACTGTACTGACTTTAATGTAGGCTACCGATTTAAGTCTCATTTCACGGCTGTACATGGGAAGTGAATGAAAGGTCCCCTGACACATTCCCATTCTAAATTGAGATTTGACAATCACTCTGGTATTAGCCAGGCTAGTTATAACATTAATTAAACAAAGAATTAAAAAAAAACATGTGTCTGGCAAAAAAAGCCTTGTCTTGTTACAGTAATTCATACAATTAGCACAGCAAACTCCTGGCTAGCTTGCTATCTGTTTTGGTGACATTGTTGTAACACCTACTTTTACATCTTCAAGGGTTCTCAACATAACGAAAGGGAGCAGGAATGACTGGTGTTTTAACATCTCCCTCCCATGACAATGTATAGGCTACCATACATGATTACAACTGAAAGCTTATTACTTTAGGTAAAAAGACACAACATGCAGTTTTAGCAACCAGGCTATACTGTATGTCTGAGAAATAAATAGCAAATAGGAATATATTACTTGCAATATGTCAATGGTCTTCTGCCTTTTCTCTCTCTCTCTCTCTCGCTTTGTGTATGGTTAAGGAGGATAAAGTACAATTTAATAGCCTCCTAGAGATTCCTGTATCAGCGTCCTGATGTTTTTTTTCTAAAATCTTATACCTCTTAGGATGACAAAGTGACTTTGTAATGTTTTTTGATAACTTTTTGTAATATTGGGCTTTTGAAATTCAATTCTCTCTCTCTCTCTATCACTCTCTCTCTTTCTCTCCCTCTATATACAGTATATCTAAAGATTTGACTGTAGTGACAGACAATGTTTCACAATGAAGCTGTTATGAGTGATAACACATGTGATAAGAACCGTGAACATGGAGCTCTCGATCTTCTATCTCTTCCCATACAGTGCTGTACGTCAGTCTCACTCTTCCTTTCTCAAATTCTCACTATCTGTTACCACGGCAACCCATCAGCCATCTTTGGCATTCTACTCACTCACTGATGAAATACACCAGAGGAGAGAATAGAAGACAAGAGGAGAGAATAGAAGACAAGAGGGGAGAATAGAAGAGGAAAGAAGAGAGGAGAGGAGGAGAGTGTACAGAATAGAAGAGAGAAGAGAAGAGGAGAGGATAAAATAGGAGAAAACAGGAGAGAAGAGAAAACAGGAGAAAAGAGAAGAAGAGAAGAGGATAGGAGAGAAGAGAAGAGAAGAGAAGAGAAGAGAAGAGATGAGAAGAGAAGAGAGAAGAGGATAGGATAGGATAGGATAGGAGAGAAGAGAAGAGAAGAGAAGAGAAGAGGAGAGAAGAGAAGAGAAGAGAGAAGAGGATAGGATAGGATAGGATAGGAGAGAAGAGAAGAGAAGAGGAGAGAAGAGGAGAGAAGAGAAGAGAGAAGAGAGATAATGTACATGTCCACACACCATGTGCACCTCTATATGTTTGTGATGTCTAGTAGTGAAGGAATGCAAAGCTCTGTGTGAGGAGAAACCAAGATGGAGACAAGGGGGAGACAGCAGGAGATGTTACAGAGCCAGGATCAACACACACACACACACACACACACACACACACACACACACACACACACATACACACACACACACATACTCACACACATATACTCACACACACACACACACACACACACAGACTGCAACTGTGAGTGGAGTACTTCAAAATGAACAAACTATAATACTCCACACCTGGTACATGATGTTCTAGAAAAAGGGGATACACACACATACACAACACACATACCCCCCCCCCCCCGCACACACACACACACACACACACTGACATACACACACACACACACACACATACACACACAGGTCATACTCCAGTGCTACACTTGTGGTTTAAGTCATATACAATTCTAGAGTGAATATATTATGTTCGTGGTAACATGGTATTCAGACTACACTGCTGAATTTTAACTAAGGACCATAGGGGAACAAGAGCAAGAAGTATTCAAGAAACATGAGTGTGAGAGGAGGGCAATTCGATATCTATATACAATATGGAATAACTGAATATCAGAAATGGGAATCTTGGATTCTGTGGAAATTAATCCCTAGAATCCCAAAATCACCAGAATCTTCACAAATGAGATCAAATAACGTTCTAACACCAATATAAACCAGAAGTCTAAACCAAAGATCCACTTCAACCCTTTGTGCCTTGAACAGCAATATAAAACAGAAAGAACCACTTCAACCCTTTGTGCCTAAAACAGCAATATAAAACAGAAATTCTAACCAAAGATCTGCTTCAACCCTTTGTGCCTAAAACACCAATATAAAACAGAAATCTAAACCAAAGATCCACTTCAACCCTCTGTGCCTAAAGCTAATGGATGAGACAGCAGATGCAGGAGAGCTCTTTGCTGTGTGCTCACGTCTGCATAGTGCGACTGAGGGAAGGGACCGGGGGAGGGGGCTGAAGGGGGGGGGGGGGTTGAGGCAGGCGCTGAATTTATGAGCCAATCTGGCGGAGAAGGGAGCCGTCACGAGTCACGACACAACCGGCCCGTGCCAGCGATCTCACACGTCCCCGCGCCAGGCTATGCGTCCTCCGCGCCAGGAGTGTGTGCCACGGTGATGAAGCTGTCCCAGCAGCGCCCCCACACACACCACACACACCACACACACCACACACACCACACACACCACGCCACAACCGACGCCATCCAGACGCCAGAGGCTGGCAACACCTCTGGCGACCCATCAAACCGGAGACCTGCTCCTTCAAGGAACACTCTGAGGAATAATGGCTTCTTCAGAGCGATGCCATACAAGAATCTTTTTGTTGCGCTTCAAAAGAATCCTGAAGGCAAAAGTTCTTTGAAGAACCGTTTGAGAAAGGGCATGAAAATGGCGGTACTTGAGGTAAAGGTTCAACACAAAGTCATAGTTCTTTATAGAACCATGAAGTGATAAAAAAAGAAGCATTTAAGCACCTTCCATTTCTAGAGTGAAGTCTCAGAAACGGAAGCTGATTGGCTTATGAGGAGGTGAATAGGGACATCTGAGATCTGATTGGTTAATAAGCCATAATATTTTCACTCGTCTGCTTCACAGAATGACCTTTGACCTGTTGACCTCGCATATATCTATAATCTACATCTATATAAAATGAGTTGATTTGTTTTTTATCATCCTGTTTACATTGTAGTGTATGTTGTGTGTGGTGTCTTAAGCTGCTGGGACTTTGAATTTCCCCTTGGGGATCAATAAAGTATCTATCTATCTATGTATCTAATCATAATATCATACAGTAGTAACATATTGATGCATAATAACTCAGTTGTAACTGAAGTAATTGTTGGATCATGATCTGTTATCTTAGCTGGTAGGAGACTTCTTCCTCTGAGTCAGGCTGTGACTTAAGACCTTGAGGGCATGCAGAGTGCTGATGTTTACATTGATAGTATCCTGATAGGCCTACTGATGTGTTCTGCAACTGCACTATAGCTTAGGTCACTTTGCTCAGTATCCTGATAGGCCTACTGGTGTGTACTGCAACTGCACTATACTTTAGGTCACTTTGCTCAGCCCCAGATAGGGGAAGTCTGCTGAATGCATTCATGTGAATAGCACTGTCAATGTGTTTTTTCAGACACACACACAGAAACATATGCACACGCAGATGTGCACACACACACACACACACACACACACACACACACACACACACACACACACATGAACACAGCTCAGGTGCATGATCTGTGCGGCCGTGTTCTAGTCCGTAGCCGGCAGTAACGTGGTCACCTTTGGTGCAGTAAATTATGCATGCCATGCTTTGGCTCATCAATCCATAATTCAGCAGCCACCACGTCACCCAGGTGATGGTTCCAACCCACAATCCCTTGCTGCTCCCGCTCCTCGGGACCGACGGGTCGGAAACAGGCCGACCGGCCACGCCTGGAAGCAGGAAGTGTCTGCAGGAGGAGTGCCCTCCTCTGCCCCTCCCCCAATCATCCACCCCAAATACTCATCCAGAGCGCTGGCTAGCTGCTGCTAGCTGTTGCTAGCTGTAGCATTCAAGACATACTTCAGGATTTCATGCCTTGACTAGGAAAAATATGCTTCATTCATGGGCCATCTCTAACCATGATACACTGATGGTACACTCTTTTTAAAAAGGGTTCTTGGGGTGCTGTATAGAACCGTGCAAGCTTTAAAGAACCCTCAGGGGTTCCGCTGATGAATCCTTCAAAATGGTTTAAAGAACCATTCAGGGGTGCCATGTATGAGGCATGCATTTGGGTTCTATAGCACCTTTTTTTACTAAGAGTGTAGTTTAGTGACATAACAAGAGACATTACAACACAGATCTGCATATGATAGACTGCACATAAGATAACCTAAACATGTAGGGGTTGGATTTGGGACATGGCAAAGGGAGTGAGAGGGCATCTGTGTGTGTGTGTGTGTGTGTGTGTGTGTGTGTGTGTGTGTGTGTGTGTGTGTGTGTGTGTGTGTGTGTGTGTGGAGAGAGGCTTTGGCCTGTGAGACCCTCTGGCCAACGGTCCCCACCCCTTCCTTTCTCTCTCTCACACACACACACACAAAACGTACGAACTCACTCATGCAAGCAAGCAAGCACACGCACACAATGACACACACACACACACACACACACACACACACACACAAGGACACACATATGCAGGCCACAAGAGTTGTGCCAGTCCACCCACAACGCCAGGCCACTCAAGGGCAGGACGGCACAGCCCAGTAAGAATGCAGATAGACTGGCCAGGCTATGGAGGACAACACCATCAGTGCCAACAAATCAATGGCTATTCCAGACGTGACAATTCTCTTGTTTGCAAAACGACTGTTTTGATTTCAACACAAGGTTACGTGTTCTGTATGCATGCGGTTGCAGAATGCAGGTGCGTGGCGCGCGCACGAAAGCGCCTATTTTATATAGGCACGTGAAGGCGTTCTATGGACAGGCATCTGTCGCACTCGGCAAAAAAAGATGGAGTGCACGGGGGGAGATGTAACACTCACAATCCAAGTGCTTCTTCTTGGGCGCCATCACCTCGTGTGTGGTGGCTTTGCAGACGCGCGTCGCCACTTCGGAGCCCGTGAGCTGGTATTGCGCAGCGGCAATGCGATCCGTTAGAGTCTGCCCCGACATTTTCTCCCCGTAGCGTCAACCACCTCAAGAATCACAGGGCAGAACACACATTAGAGACACGGCAACAGAAATATTCGTTACCGATTACCTAGCAGGTGGCTCTTCCCAACCCTCCTTAGCGACTTGGACTTCATTACTCGTCCAAATGACAAAGATCATACAATATTATGTCAACCAAACCCACAAAATAATGTATAATTTTTTAATTAATTTCCAGTCACGTTGATATAGTAGCTCGGACATGGGTATACTTACGCAAGGTTGCACGGCTCTCTGTATCTCTGCGTGTCTCCCGTTCTACCGTTCAGTCCAGCAACCGGGATAATGCCCCTATTACGTAACGCCCAACAGTCGCTATCAATTCTATTTTCTCACTCCCCTATGATAATAAGAAATGACGAGACGGCAAACACGGACACGTCGCGGAAACCTGTCCTCAGCTGCAGAGCTTCGCCTGATTGATGTCCAGGTTTAATTCAAATTCATTGAATTCCCCTTTTCCGTTATGCGTGTACATCAGGAAAATGGACACCAAATCCCACGGATACGCACGCTCAGAGTGACAATTATTCGGGGAGAAAATGTCGAGAGCGCGCCTACAGAGGAATTGCAGTGAGTGCTACAAACGGAAATGGTGACGCACCGTATCCTTTAGGACCCGTAAATGACTCTAACCTACGGAAAAGCCACGGACACGTCTCCGCACAACGCAGGTTGAAGCTTCGGTCTGATACCGGTTGGCAGTTGAAGGAGAGGATGGAGAATGTCCGCTATGGTCCACGCGAGGGTGAACTGGTACAAGGAGTAAAAATGATATTCCCCCTATTCTCCCTCGTCTGTTTGTTTGTTTATTTATTTATTTCAATGACAGCGCTCTCCTCTCGTCAAGGATCGGCGGGCAGTGTCATATGATGCGCCGCTACGCTGACGGAACACTCTACTCAACGTCACGCGTTGTCAGGCGAATCCGCTCAAAGGGTTAAATCAGCGAGGCTGCGCAATGTGTGTCTGAACTGCGCAGGTGTGGCGCGGTTTTAAACATCCCATAAATAAAACGCCATTGAACATACCGAGATTATTATGCCTAATGGCATGGATGGGGATGGTTATATAGAGAGGGTTGCGTGTGTAGTTTATTGCTTGTACCATCCACATTTCATTTGGCACCCCTGGTATAGTGAAGTTCATAGTATCAAAATATCACAATGAAAACGATGAGGAAAGATCCAACCTTATGAGGAAGCACATTTATTCTAAGAAAAACAATGCATCATAAAGAAATACCTATTTTTCACAAAATCACTTGTCGCAATTACTGTCACCCCTGTATTTCATGCACATGTAAAGCAGAGCTCCCCTTTGCCAATAAAACAGATCTTCATATTCTTCTACAACATGCCATAGAGTTTGAGAGTATAACACAAGAGATTTCAGGCCGTTCCTCTTGTGCATTCTCCTCTCACCACACTTTTCAGATCAGGGGACTGAAATGACCATGGCAGATGCTTGATGTTAGTAAACCATTTCTGTGTTGATCTGGTCACATGATCTGTTGGTCTAAAGATACTATTTTATCGTCCTTTTCGAGGTTGTAAGTTGGAAGACAGACATGTTCTCAGTATGACTGGACCATTGCACGTTTGTACAACATTCCCATCGGTTTTCTACAAGGACTTAGATTTGTAAAAAATGTGCAACAAGATTGACATTAAGTGTAGTATACACTTAGGAAGGAGACTGGAGCACACTGCTCTCACTTGCAGTCTTTTATTGGTGCGAACAGACTAACGTTTCGACACTACTGTGTCTTCTTCAAAGTCATGTAGTAACTTGTTCTTGTACACATTTGGCATCAATCATCATTTTTTTAAAAAATAATGTTGCACCAGTATTTGAGCTCTCCACACAGGCTTGAAGATGTTAAGAATTTAACAAAGGGAAGAGTTTTTCAGACATTGTTATTGGATAAAAATAGAATGAGGGGTAGCTATTGGCACTTGAAAATCTATGTGAAAGACACATACGTGTCAATATTGTGTCAATATTGTACCATAGTTAAATACATGTCCTGGGCAAATTAATCATTGATTTGCCTCAGTGACAAAAATAAAAACATATTGGGATACAATAACCACGTAAGTGTATTTATGTCTGAATGAAACGTGGTACATCATTGACACTTTATATATAAAATGGCTTCACATTATATGCATTTTGATATCCTACTAGCTACCCCACATACCATTAGTCCTTTAAACATTACCAAAAATGCAATCATACTGTACCTTGTTTTATGCTCATTATCTTCATGGGCATTTGTTGCAGATAGCTCAAATACTGGCTCAACATGAATAAGTATGGTATTTGCAGACAAAATAAAGATTGGTGTCATGTGGATACAAAAAAAATAGTTTAGAAGACCTTCAATGTCACCAGTTTTGCATTACGTTCCATATCTAGGGCCTTATAAAAATAAATCTGGGCATGGAATACAAACTTTTTAATGGTCCAGTCATCCTAAGAACACGTCTGTCTTTCACCCTTAAAGTTTGAGCAGGCTGAATATAATACTTTTCAAGATATTACTGTAATGCTCAAACATCCAAGAGAAGGTATTTCTGAGTGTAAAAATGACATAAAAATTTATGAAAACATTGGAATTTACCAAAACTATTTCACAGAACTTTGATTCGGGACCTAAATTAGGTAAACATCTGAAATCAAAATCTGAGATGGTGCAGCTACCATATTCCTAGATTTTGTCTGACTTGACAAAGAAAACCCCTATAATCACAACAATATTGTTCCCCGTCTGCCCTGGAGAAAAGAGAAAGCAAGACACAGCGACTGGCCTTTGGCCTACATTGGCTATGAAAAAGTGTCTGATCTGGTCTGGAGTCACTTGGTCACATGATTCTGGAGGTATTGAGGGAAAAAAAAGAAAAATATCCAAATACCCAACATCAACAACTTGAAGTTCCTGTTTCTGGGCCGTCAACACAAAAAAGACAAAAAGAGGAAACGGTTTCCCTTCCTTTACACCTTAGATGTAATGGACATCCAGATCCTGTCTAAGGGCATAAATAAGCCTACGCCTACATGAGAATGTGCCTTGCTAATTGATATAAAGGGCTAGATGATCTCTCTCTAGCTGTTGCAGCTTTGATGGGCTAGGCCTACTGTAGCTCTAAAATATACTGTCCATCTTTACAGTGAAGAACTCATGTGGGAGATGTAATGTACAGCCCAAATCTTGAACGAAGTCACAGCATGGAGGGTCTTCGGCTAACATTCCACACACTTGCAGACACACTTGCAGGCCGTATAGAATCTTTAACCCTCATGTTGTCCTCAAATCTTACCAACATTCGTTATCCTTGGGGTCAATTTGACCCCAGCTAAAAAAAAACTAAAAAAAATGATTGAAATTATTTTTTTTTACCCAGTTTTTTTGTGGTTGGTACTTAACAAGAGTGTAATAACCACCATCAAAAGCCCTACAAAACAACCCCACCCCCCCACACCCCTTTATGAACCCTGGAACCCTGGCTGGCAATATGGCCAATCCAGTGTCAACAGCCCAAAGGCTGGAAAATGAGGAAAAGTCATGAAACTTGAAGCAAAACAAAAAAAGTGAACCATATATTTTATAATGTTACTGTAAACATGATGGACTCAGACATGGACATTATGAAGGTTTCCTGTAGCCCTTAGAATATTTGTCATATCCTATAAAATTGATGGGGTGACATTCACAAAATGTACGTTGTCTAGACTGTTTTAATCACATTATTGTAAATATCTTTATTTTCTTTATTGTGTTACATTTACATTAATGCACATTCAATATGTTGTATACGTGTATAAAGAAAATAGGTAACACTTTATTTGAAGGGGTCTACATAAGGGTGACATGTAACCGTCATAAGAATGACATGACACGGGTCATGCACATTAATAACACATTATTGTATGACTGTTGTCATAATGTGTCATTCGGTTTTTGGAATGTCAAGTTGACATTGTTTGAGTGTCATCATTGTGACAACTTGACATTAGGCAAGATGACATTATTTGACGGTGTCTTTGTCATGACAACTTGACATTAGGCAAGAAAATGTAATCCGTTTACAACAGGGGTAGGCAACCTATGGCACGGGTGCCACTGCTGGCACGCCGAGGCATAATCACTGGCACGCGCCACCAGTAGCAGCAAAAAAAAAAAAAAAATCTCAGACTGACAAAGTGACAAACTACGAACCCCAGATAAAAAAGCTCAGCCAAGAAAAGCAAGAACAGGGATCACACTGACTGGTAGGCAAGATATACCTTATAATTGAGACATATAGCCTATGATTCATTTTAGCCTCAGCCCACACGGTTTAGTTAAATAGGCCTACTGTTGCCTATAAAATGTTGTGGCCGTTTCGTTTGTTATGCATGGCTATAATAATAATAATAACAATTACATTTTTCTTTTATTAGCACATTATCAATGTAAAGTAAAATTCCAAATTTGTAGAAGTATATTCCCGTTGTTTGTGTGTTTTTTAACCATTATTGTTGATAGTGGCACACTCATTGACTAGAAATGTTGAAGTTGGCACTGGAGGTCTCAAAGGTTGCCGACCCCTGGTTTACAATATTGTCATGACAACTTGACATATAACTGTGTTTGGCCTGACTTATCTTCTAGGTTTTTTAGCCTGAAGAATTGGCCGTCATGACACCATTATAAATTGGTCATGAATACTTTTCTTGACCTCAACTACAGTGGTACAGTTTTGACTTGTCATTAAGCTGTCACAAAGAACTATTACTGACCAAAATAGTTTTCTGACAGTGTCGTGAATACTTAGTTACCTTTGACCTCAAGTACAGTGAACCATCTGAGATGTTTGAACATGTCATGAAGTGTCATTACACTGTCACGTAGGTTTCACTTCTGTACATTTTACATTTCTGGAGCATTGATTCTAATGTCAAGTATAATAACAACAAACACCATACTCAAGTCATGACCTCAAAGAGTTTATTTCAGCAATGAATTTTGCAAAACCATAATACATTGTAGCGCCTCGTTGCCATGGGTAGCTATCCTGAGTTATTTAAAGTATTAAATAAACAAATTAATCCAAGCGTTCATTCATCACCTCTATATGAAATATAACCACTTAGCTTAGTGATCCCACACTTATATGCAAATTCACTCATTTCTCTTATTTACACATTCATTACACATGCATTACACTCAATCTTCAATAGTTTTCAATAGGCTAACTTTCAGTTTCAGGTATCAAATGTAATACAACCAACATCCAAGCAGTAAATAAACCATACATGAACTAGAAAAGCACTCAGAGAGCGCAGACCTCCGCATGTATTGTTCTTCCTAGGTTGCACTATTTTGTAGAGGTCTTTTTTAACACATCTGAAACGGCAGGGATGAGGCGAGGGGAATAATCCCAAATCCGCTCGTCCTTTATAAGTTTGTCCTTGTTGACGTCCTGCCGCCCAGAGCCTTTGATGTGGTACATCCTGGCCACGTGAGGATCAACACGGACCCCTCTGCTGTCAGCTGACAGGAGGCCATGCACCGTGGCGCGGTATACTGTTCGGGGATCAACGATCACCTTGAAGTTGTTGAACGCGTTGGGGTCGATCGGATCACGCCAAACGTGATCCAAGATGTTCACGCCAGAGATGTTCTGCCACTCCTTCGGCCGGTGTGCCACGTTGCTCCCGCCCACTGTGTTCCGGAACACGTGGTTCTCAAACTCGAAGCTAGTTTTACTGCCGTACTTCTGTTCTAACACGGGCAGCAGTTCCGTCCAGTTGTTTACCTCGATCGGCACAATGAGCTCGTCCAGGTCCTGTAGCACCACGTACCGTGTCTGGTACATGAAACGGTACACGCAGTCGTTCAGTGCCGCGGTTTGTCCAAAGTAATGCAGGTCTCCTGGAGCAACCGATGGCTTTGACCCTCGCGACACGTTTATATACTGTGCTATGGGCCAGGGAATGATCTCGACAAAGCCCTCCTTGATGTAATAATCCAGTACTCTCTGCGTGGCTGCGTTGCAGCTGGATTTGTAGATAGCTACGTGCTGGGCCCCCAGTAGTCGGAACATCTCCAGAGCCTGCACCAACTGCAGGACGTTGGTGTAGTCATACATCACAGAGATACAGACGGTAAACTGGTAAGGGAAGGACTCAGCACGCGTATGTTGGTTACGAATGCGGAGAAAAGACGGCTTCTGGTCCCCGAGAGGCGACTTGTGAATTGCCACATGGGAGGGCGTCCCGCATTTCTCGGGTATCGAGCACAAGATGTCTGCCGTGCCAAAGTTAAATCCAAAGTGGTCAGAGTGGATCTCTTGCTCGGCATTGCTACTCTTGAGATTTTCATCACAGCAAAACAAGCAGGAATATCTTACAGCCTCCGTTCGTTTCACAATAGCTATTGTGCGGATTTGCGACTTGGACCGATGCTCCATGTACGATGAGACTAAGTAAGTCCTGGAGCCACTGATGTGGACCAGAGGGTTCACCTTCTCTGGAGGACCACACACACTCTGAGGCATGTCTTTTCCCCTTGGATGAGGAGCGTTTTGTCTGTCTCCCAATCTACTGATCTCTCTCTGGCAGAGGAGGGGAAGGGCTAATACCAGAAGGGCTAGAAGTATGAGGCAGCAATGCCTACCATAACTTGATGTTGAGGGCATCAGTGCGTCCTTAATCTTTATTATTACTTCTGGAAAATATAAAGCACAAGGAGAGAACACCAACACAGAGTTAAAAAGCTAAATCACTAATGATACTGTTTCATTGCTATGTATTATTATTATTATTATTATTATTATTGTTGTTGTTGTTGTTGTTGTTGTTGTTGTTGTTGTTGTTGTTGTTGTTTACAACTACTACAAGTACACAGCATTACAAAGCACTTGCTAAAAGTTAGTCAGGCTTGCTCCTGAACAAATACCCTCTCACAATTGGTCAAAGCTATGCTGTACACGCCCAAGGCTGCACACACAAAAAAAGGCAATAAAAAAGATCCCATAACGCTGTAGGAAATCATGACTAGAGCTTCGATTCTTTGCCCGAGCCTCAGAGCTTGCACAGGCTTGGGTAGGGTAGGGTAGGGTCGGGCTGGATTTTTTGGGTACAATCTAAGCTCTAATCATGACACAAACTCTCTTAGTGGTACTGTCCTCTGTTTTGCAATCTGAGGCCTAAGTTTCACCACTGGCTGGCTTTGTTTGCTCATCAGGACATTTTCAAAATTACAATCCTCGATATGACTGCCTCAACGCAGCGATCACTGAGCCACATTGTGATCGAGTCGGTGGGCAGGCTTAACATAATGATGACTGACATGCGACCAGAATTTGTGACTGTTAATCCTGCTACTTGAAAACAAGAAAATGATTTGTTTAGCGATATCCTATTGCGTGGAGAGGGAATTAAAAAGACAACCGTTTATCCCACCCCTCCAATTGAGCCCTGGTGAGTTCCTAGACCCGGAATAACACTTGGGAGCACTTAGACTCGGCGCAGTAATATCTTCACTCCAAAGTGAAACTGAAAGTGCAAGAGTGATGATATTACTGCGTCGAGTCAAAGTGCTCCCAAATGTTATTCCGCCACACAACATAGTTATCCTTCTTACCCGCTTAGAAATGCACCACGTTTTATTTTGTCTCACCATACTTGGTCGTGTGACTACTCGTGTTACTGTATTTTAATAGGGAAAACATGGAGATGTTTGGTCGTTTCTAAATTCATCTCTGTTTGGATCCGAGTGAATGAACTGGGCTAAGAGCTATCAAAGTAGCGCCATGCGCCAGAGCCAGTGAGTGCACGCATTGAAACGTGAGAGATATGTATCAACTCATCTTAGTTAAGGGAATAACGTAGTTTAATATGAAAAAAAAAACGGTGAAAAAAAGGTTCAAATGACGCCAAAGTGTAGAACTCCATTACTTCTCACAAAGTTTAACTCTTGTGCATCAAATCCACAGACGTGACTGATGCCAGTGGGCGTCAGCCTTTTTACTGCAAATAGGAGGTCAGTACCACCATGATCTGAAAGGCAGTTCCCCAAGGAGGAAGCCAGTCCTCCAAAACAGCAGCAGCTAAATTAGAAATGTATTTAATATAGTTGTATTCTCACCACAAATGTTAATTTTAGCTCTAACAAATGACCGTGACCTAATAGTTGGCCATGGGCCTTAAGGATTTTTTTTATTATTCTTAAATTAAAGTCACTTAAAGAGAAACTATGCAGGATGGGCGATTTCATCTCCGGTTTCAGTTTCGCGTTTCGCTTTCGCTCGTTTTATGCTTTCATATTTCTCTGCATAGCTTCCCCTACAGCTTTAGCGTGCATATTTATACATATAGGCTATATATATATATATATATATATATATATATATACAAATATAAATAAATTGCAAGCGTGGATGTAAACAAGGAGCGATCGCCTCCTGCACAAACTGCAAGGTTGCAATAGTGGATAGGGACACTGGGGGCGGGAGGAAATATTACTGTTTTCGATCAAACTGGTCAGTCAAGCAAAACAACGATTTCTAAGCGATTTTATGACTATGAAAAAGTTGCATAGGGTCTCTTTAAATGCAGTGTCAGTGCCACTCAATACATTGACGAAGTATGTAAACTTTTGGCCCACTGAGGATGTGATGAATAAAAAATTAAAAAATAATTTGTACTGTTATTCTTGCCTCATCAAAATGAAGCAGTTGAATTACATTTAGTGTATATTTACATTGCATGGACATTTTCTTCCTAGGCTTCTTTTTTCTTTTTCTGAGCTCTATTTCTCTTTCTTGAGCCATTTAGCCTTCAAATGGACACAGCTACTGTATATACTACTGTACTATTTTCACTTTAGTAAACTTTATACTTTTTTAGATATTAATAAAAAAATGTAAAAACTAATTTTTCCTGATAGTCTTGCATTGGCGATTATGACATGACATCACAATACGCCTGTGCCAGAACTCGTTTGTGCGTTAACATGGACGTCTCTGCCAATAGCTCTTTCGTGAAAAGACGCCCTTCCCTTTCCCGTCTCTCTCTCTCACACACACACACACACACACACACACACACACACACACACTTGCATCTAACTTCTCCTTGCACTGCCGCTATAATTCTTATATTAGGCTACATGTTATGTTTAGGCCTATCTTATTTGTCCATATATCTATACTAGTAGCCTACTATATTACTATGCTGTATACTGTACATATTTATTGCTGGGCGCTAGACTTTAACCTTGCACTGTTGCATTGTTGGACTTATTTGCACTACCTGACACATACCTCACTGGATCACATAGGCTACCAATCCTCATTATATGCACATCTTTACCTCACTGGATCACATAGGCTACCAATCCTCATTATATGCACATCTTTATTTTTAGTATTCATAGGCCTATTTTACTGCTCTGTTAGTCATGTTGATTTGTTGATCTGCTTTGTATTATCCTGTTTACATTGTGTGTATGTTGTGTGTGGTGTCTTGGGGATCAATAATCTATCTATCTATCTATCCCCCCCCCCCCCCCCCCCCCATAGGCCAACATACAGTAATAGGCAAAGGAACAGACAATTTCACTGCAGTCTTTATCAGTAATCATATGCATGTGACAAATAAACATCCTTGTATCCTTGTATGCTTAAAGCCTGAGAAACTGAAATTGTTGGTACAGGTGGCCTTGCCATTCTGGCACAAGATTCTATTGCTATCGTGATGTCATAATGGGCAATGTTAAGTCTATGGGGACATTTTGATAGTTTAAAAAGTATAAAAGTATACAGAGATGAAAAATACTTAGCACCCATGTCCTAAGTAAGACCTACGTAACAAAGTTTGAATGAAGTTTCTACATTAAACGGTTGAAGCTACATTAAACGATGAAACGTATTAGAAGAAGAAGCAAGAACAGCCTACAGTGCATTTTCACGCAATTATGAAACATGTCATGTCATAGGGTCCATATGACCCAAGCCAGGCCCTTAATGATTAAAATGAAATTACCAGGTTTTTATATATTCTAGCATTAGGTCTTAGACTACCATGCATTGTGAGAAAATGCTCCAAATATAGTCTACTGTATGAAAGAACATAATCTTTAGTTAGGTTTAGGCTACACTAGTCAAAGAGACATTATGGGCATTTCAAGTTTGCATTCTAACACACACACAGCTTTAAGGGGATTAGAATTAGCCTAGACATATCTCTAATTCAGTTTAAATGGAAGTCAGTGGCAAACGTTTAAGTTACAGATGGTACAGTAAGAAAATAATTATTGTTGATGTCAAGAATTACAACTATGACTGACGTTGAAATTGATAGCCTACCTTTAATATTCATCTCCACTGTCAATTTGCGTTTGAAAACCATATTTTCCTTGAGAAGACAGACAACGGCATACAACTGAATTTGATGCCTCCATCAAAAAGAGAAACGAAATATGGCCGAGAGTAGCCAAATGATGGGTTTTGCCTAGGCTACTGAATGTGCCGCACAGTTCCGCACTCGAGTTGTTGGTGATCAATCTATCATCTCCCTTATAGGCTACACTCCGTTAGAAGGCTGGAGGTAACTGGGAGAAAATGTCTTGGTCAAAAAGTCTAAAGTTGTATCACAAACGTAGATAGAGTATAGGCCTGAGAGGAATAGAAAACATTGTGCTCATCTTACCAGGCAGTGGCGGTTTTAGGTACGGGTGAACCGGGCGGTCGCCCGGGGCGGCATCTTGTAAGGGGCGGCACGAGCGCTTAACCCTATGAGCCCGACTGACGCAAAGTGCGTCAAAAAACACACCCATTCTTGTATGTTACATTGCTCCGCGATTATTAGTCGCAGCGAGATGAGACCTATATTGCACGAAAGAGCAGAAGCGGGGCTTTCCAACGAGACACTTGTCTGTACGATCAAGTATGAAAATAAAATAAAATCATGAAGTTAAATCAAAGTATATTATTTTTACAGTCTATATTGCCCTGCGTTCACTCGCGCTCCGGGACTCTCGCTTGAATTACTCACGGCCCCGGCATCGCACAGACATGGCACGCATATCAAATGAAAGAGGAGAAACATAGCTTTCCATTGATACCAAATACATCGATCCTTTTGTGTTATAAAAACAGACGAAGTGACAAACAAATAATAATGTCATATAGCTTAGGCTACTCTCGTTTGATTTACTCAAGAAATCAGTCAGAAAGATATGGCACGCATGGCAGATGAAAGAGGAGAGCTAGAGCTAGAGCTATCCACAGATACCCAGGGCCGGTTCTCCCTATACGCACACTACGCAAGTGAAACGTGAATCCGAAGAAAAGAAGAAACTTAACGAGAATGGAAAGCCGGAACAGCAGTTGAGTAAACTTGCGTTCGTCTCATGGTTTGATGTCTACACATGATGCTCCAGCGAGTGTTGCTGACCTAGCTTAGGTCGACCACACAAGGAAGTGAATCCCCTGAATCTGAAGTGAATCTGTCTGCGGCTTGCTTGCCAGCCTTTCCCAGTCATGGCAAAGTTGTGATAATGTATAATCCCATGTTCCGTTTTTGACGGCGACTGCTACATTAAAAGAAGAAGAAAAAAACCCGCTTCTTTAAATGCGCTCATAATTACGTGCAGCTCGGGATGAAGCAGTTTTTCAGCAGACACATGCGAGAACAAGTCGAAACGAATCTGTGATTTCACTCTTCCCATAGGCTACTATACATTTTCAATAAATGGGTTTACAATATTTTAGTCGAGCTTTAGTTGGTTTAGATACCCTACAACTGAACGTATGCAATATGCAAAGTAGCCTTTAGGCCTATTAACTTTGATTCGCTGTGCCGCATGGGCAATAGATACATATCGTAAATTAGACATATGAAGTATTACAATTATTGTTTAAAATAGTATACGTTTGAAAAGATATTGAAGGGAATCAGGGGAGCCAGTTCAGTAGCTATGTCTTTGGCTCGTATAGCCTAGCCTACTGCAGACACACAGGTGAAGAACGGTCTAGACTCTAGACCCTTACAAAAGAAACTGCATAACTTCACGTGTCAAACCACACATTTCTGAGTATCAAAACTGTAGTTTTATTGCCTATTTATACATTATATTTACATTTGCTGTGAAGGTCCTTTATGGGGAAAAACATTATATTTAGTCATTTCTGTTTTGGAATGACTGTATTAGGAGCACTGTTATGTCACATAATATACATTAAATATATATATATATATATATATATATATATATTTATTTATTTATTTTTATATATTTTTTTTTTTTAAATGGTTATATTTTGGCCCTCAGAGTTCAGCTAGTAAACCCCATGTTTTTGTGTGGCATAATAGCATATGTTCATAATCCAACGTTATCATGTGTTTCTCTATGGCAAGGCACGTTCATAATATGTTTTTGAGATCCTAGCAAACTCCTGTATGGTATCCAATTCAAGACTCATATTGCATCCACATTTGTTTGCCTTTACTTTGTTCATTGCAATACAGTATTTTTTTTTTTTATAGAGAATCGTCATGTGTGCACGTCATGTGTGCTCGTCATGTGTCGTGTGCTACCACGCAGATTGCCTCATTGTCATTTGGCAGTGCTGTAAGCATGTCTTTTGCCATGATTGTAAGTTAGTTATATTTTGCCACTTATGTGTACATAGTGAATATTTGTTAGTTGTAATATTCGCATCTCAAAAAAAAAAAAAAAAAAAAAAAAAAAAAAGGCCCCGGCAGTGGCGCAACTGGCTGGGGCACCTGCACCGTACGCTGGCGACCCGGGTTCGATTCCCGCCCCGTGGTCCTTTCCAGATCCCACCCCGACTCTCTCCCACTCACTTCCTGTCATTCTCTCTACTGTCCTGTCCAAATAAAGGCACAAAAAAGCCCAAAAAATAATCTTTAAAAAAAAAAAAAAAAAAAAAAAAAAAAACTTTTGGGGGGCTGGGGGGGATCTCGCCCGGGGAGTAATTCAGTCTAGAACCGCCACTGTTACCAGGTTTCACAAATGTAAAAATCGGACTAACCGAATAATTTGGCGGGCCAAAAAATATTGCTGGCGGAATGTTTCCGACCCATGGTAAGTCAGGTTTTTCAGCGCTCATTGAGCTCAATGCAAAAAACACCATGCCAATCTCTCGCTATGGTGAAGGGTATGGCTACAGTATGTTATGATGTGGGGCTATTTTATAGTAATTCCAGAGGCCAAGGGGACTTTATCAGGATGCATAATATCCTGGATCCACCAAATAGCTGACCTTTAAAAATAAAAACATATAAAAAAAAATCCTCCAGCTCCTATGGGAATTTAGCCTAACATAGGCCCTAGGGGTGAAATACTTATGTCCCCTGCATTTAAGGAAGAACATTTATTTAGGCTACTTCAATCACAGACACATTCTTCAATCACAAACAAAATGTGTGTCCTTGGGTTTGATTTTTACTCATTTTTGGGGTGGGGGGGAGTAGTTGCTAAACCATGTTTTGTGACAAAACTGTCGGTAGCCTATAGAGAGCTAATATTTGGGGACTACACCTGTAGGCCTACTTAGAAAGTGTGTGAACAACCTTGATTTTTTTCAGCCAAATCTGTCACAGTCGAATGGGAACATTTGTACGTTTGGCATGGAATTACCCAATTGATTGGTCGACTTTCAAAAATGTGTAGGCCTACGTTGTGTAGACTGTTTTAGCCTAATTATTGTAAATATCTGTATATTCTTTATTGTGCTACATTTACATTACATTCAATATGTTGTAGTGTAACGAGATGTAATTGCGTTAGGCTAATTTAATTGCAAAATAAATGTAACAGTAGGCTTACAGTTACTGGATAAAAACGTGCAATTCAATTGCAGGTGTGGATTCGGGTAATGTGGGACACTTGGTAATATGGGACACTTAAGGTTTGGGTGGTTTATTTTGAGCTTAAAGTAAATACAGTAATCAAAACCTTTAGTATTGGTCTACCATGGGTGTCTGTGACTGAAATAGCGTGACATCACGGGAGTGATGTCAAGAAAAGAGTCGTGGCCAATGTCTTTGAGATGCTCCCCACTGTAACTGCTCAACATGGTCAGTGACATAGGTATTTGGCACAATTAATGTTCAGGATTTTATTTTGGCAAAAATGAAGCAAAGTTCCTCATTGTTATTCATTTATGTTTGGGACCTGTTATAGAAGTAATTTATGTATTTATGTCTTTGAAATCTGTTTTAGTTAATTTTTTATTTGATATTACTCTGCTGTCCCACTTTATAAAATTTCTCTGTGGCAGCATGATTTGATAATCTGGGACAGTATTAAAATGGAAAATATCCATGAATTAAAAAAGACCAATATTTAAAAAATAAAATTTAAATAACTGCAGCCATAATACCATCTTGAAATTTCACAGTCTGAAAGCCCATTCCATACTCTTTCTGGAGATGTGTTCAATTTATTGGTATAGCTTGTCATACCTCTGTAATGGGGATACAATATCATCCAAATTGATTATTTTTCAGTTTTGTGTTACAATACTTCCAACAAAAAAGCAACATAGACACCTCTTCATTACTTTTTCAAAAACAGCTTAAACACTTCTGTAGAGAGACATAACCATTTGCCAAACATTTTGTTTATAAATTGTGTAATGGGGCACCCAATGTGGGGATGTGAAAAAAATATGCAATTTTTCTTCTGATTTCACAAGATTGAAACACAGTCAGTGTCAACACATACGGCCTACGAATGAATATGTGGAATCTATACGTAGCAACCATTATTCACAGAAAATTTGAAGTCTTTAGCTTTTTGAGATAATGACATCTGAACTTTGCTGCAGATTTAGATGAGGGCGCCAATGTGCCAAAAATCAGAAGGGGGGTACCATGTTCAAAAATGTTTTTCTCTGGATGTATTAGGTATACCAATCTAATATTTTGGCTAAGTTAGTTTAAATGGTTACTCTTTAGGTGGTAAAATTTTGAAGGAAATCTGAGATGGTCAAGCAGAAGGCATTTGTTGAATTGAGGTGGAATGACCCCACAGTCAGGTCCGTCTCTGGAGGGTAATAAAGAATGGAATGAGCCTAATACTGTAATATGCTTGCCTGGCACACAATCTACAATTAATGCTATGGTGGTGTCTCTGAAAGAAACTCAACTTGCAAACAGGATTTAGTTTTAGTTTTGTAACTTTCTCTTATTTTGTAGGCCTAGGCTATCCATAGTTTATAGTAAAATGACATCCCAATGAGTTCACACCTCAGTCCAGAAGATGGCGGTATTGCCAATAAAAGTCACAGAAGAAGAAGAAGAATGCACGAAGTGGTGTTCATCTGAAGTAGGAAGAAGACAGAAACCGAACCAGGAAGCTGCCACATCATAACTCACGCATCATCACATAGAACCATGAAATAGTCATGCAAACATTTGCGACTATCTGTCCGAACAGCTGCGTAACGTTTGCCTGAACAGCCAGGTGGTAAGATTGATTCTATCAACAAATGTATTCATGGTTTCATTCATTTTTGTAACCCAAATAGACTAGTAGTAGGCTACTGTAGACTAGTCCAAACTCCACATAGTTTTGTTATGGGAACTGTTATGTAGCTTTGTTATTGTCAGCTGGAGTATAGCTAAATTAATTAGGCTATTGATTGTTTTGCGTTTCGTCTCTGAGGGGCGTTTATGTATTGTTGGAATCCGCAAAGCAGGGTATGCTACACTGTTTCGGTAAAGTTAGGTCAGGCTACAGATATTCCGCAGACATTTGACATTTTCAAACATTTTCACTTCGTATCAATGTCTATGAAACACACACACACACACACACACACACACACACACACACACACACACACACACACACACACACACACACACACACACACACACACACACACGTCAGGCTACATGTTTTATGTGCGCTTCTTGGTCTTTGTGAAAGAAACAAGGAGACAAGACAAGTGTCAGATTTTGAGGTGGGGTGAAAAGTTGAGATTTAGGTTGATAACTAGGGTAATGTAGCCTACTGTAGGCCTGCTGTGTAGGCTATTTGACTGTGTCAGAGATATTGGATTTGCGGTGGAAAAACGATTTAGGCCTAGATCTATTCTGATTAGCCTATTGAAAACATATTCTGATTATTGAAAATGTCCATCTTGGGGACAGAAAATGTCCATCTTGAGGACAGAAACAAAAAAAAAACAGTTTTGTAAAGTATGGCAGGACATTTATGATTCCTTATAAAGCAATGGGTAGAGGAGATGGAATAGGACAGATATGGATGAAGATGGATGTGTGAGTGTGTGAGTGTGTGAGTGTGTGAGTGTGTGGGTGTGTGGGTGTGTGTGTGTGTGTAAAAGTGTGTGTAAAAGGTGTGGACGTACTGTATTATATTGTCTGTATGTATTGGTGTATGAGTGTTGGTGTGTCTAATATAAATAAGTGGCACTGGTAAGCTACATGTATGAACATGAATTATGTTGATTTAAAAAACTGTACTGGTGTGCAAAAGAAAATCCCAAATAAATATAATTATAAAAAAAAAAAGAAAATGTCCATCTTGGTAACAGCTCTCATTGGCTATATTAGACCAATAAAGGAATTTCAAACACGTTTTTGCACATGCAAATTGGGTTTGTCACCAGAAATTCACTGGAAATGTTCTGGTAGGCTATTGCAAATCTGCAGCAAACATTTAATTTTTTTAAAATCTTCTCTGGACATCATCGGGTTAAAAAGTAGCCAAAACTAACATAAATCTCACTTTTTCTTCTCTTTCCCCCAAGCTATGGCTCAATTTGAGGCAGCATCCCAGAAGTCAGCCCAGTACCCTAAACCTGCAGGATTCATCCTTCAGTATGGCACCGCCGGGTTCCGCACCAACGCCAAGCAACTTCCCCATGTGATGTTCCGCATGGGCTTGCTGGCCGTTCTTCGATCCCTTAGAACCCGGGCCACCATAGGAGTGATGGTTACGGCCTCACACAACCCAGAGGTACAGTACAGGTCCTCCAGCTCGTTTGTGTTGTTCAGCGCCTATTCAACCATTCTCTAGTTGTCTAGTTCTAACAGGAAGACGGCCAGGGCATACCGTGTGTTGAAGGAGAGGTACTGTAGATCCTGTCTGTGCACTGACTCTATTGTATCTACTCTATTCACTTGTACAAGCGACTCACAGTTGGCTTCAGACAGAGCTTCACCTCATCCCCAGTTGAACAGTCAATACCATATTCATTCATTCATTCATTCATTCATTGCAAAGGGTTGGGCAGGGGCAGAGAGAATCCTGCAGTATACTATGTAGTAGTTTGGGGAACGATATTAAAATATGCACTGGTACAAAGGTTCCTTGGAAGACGTGAGGCAGTTAAATCCAGGTGAGGCGTCTTTCACTTCCTCTACCAACAGCTGTAGGCTACTGGAGGAAATGCTGAAACAGTGTGTGTTGAAAGCTGTAGTCTTTTTTTCCTTTTTCCTAGTTACAGTCTCCTATTACATGGGGAGTATGAGCATTCACAATCCCACAATCAGTTGTTTTAACCTCTTACTGTAAGATCGCTATTCTCAGACTCAAGCCATTAAGAAAATCTGATCTGAATCTGATCTTTTTTTTTTATCTCAGCTCTGATAAAGGTCAGATTTACTCTAGCGTGCTCAGCAAATTAAAATTCACAGCCTTATTTCCTGGTTGTCATAATAACGACCATAGACATTGGAATGTGACCACACCTGTTGTTGTTCATTGACATTCACTCCTTGCCCAAAGCAGCATTGAGTTCTCGAAGAAATCCATTTATATTTTCTTTTTTTTAAAGCAGTTATAAGATAATTTAGGATTTTTTTCTTGTGTGGTTACAATGGCATTTTCATAACTGATCCTGATTAATTAAAGTGGAAGATACATTATCTAGCCTGGTGTTGTCTTTTACTATGTCGATAGATCAGAGGAGATTGGTTGTTGTAGGTAAGTTTTTGGTCATGAATAATAATTTATCATGTATGAGTGAACTCCGATTCAACACAAAGCATCAGGTGTCAAACTCCCAAGACTGTGGTTGTATTAGGTGTGTGTGTGTGTGTGTGTGTGTGTGTGTGTGTGTGTGTGTGTGTGTGTGTGTGTGTGTGTGTGTGTGTGTGTGTGTGTGTGTGTGTGTGTGTGTGTGTGTGTGTGTGTGTGTGTGTGTGTGTGTGTGTGTGTGTGTGTGTGTGTGTGTGTGTGTGTCTGAGTGTGTCTGAGTGTGTCTCTGTCTGTGCCTGTATTCATACATACTTGTTTGTGTGTGACTGTGTGTGTATGTTTGTGTACGTATGTACTGTATGTGTGCGTGTGTGCACGTGTGTGTTGCAGGAGGATAACGGGGTGAAGCTGATTGACCCCATGGGGGAGATGCTAGAGATGGCATGGGAAGCCTACGCTACACAGCTGGCCAATGCTGAGCAGGACGGCCTGGTGACCGCACTCAGAGACATCATCGAGAGAGAGGCCATCAACATGGACCACAGTGCCAGCGTGTTCGTGGGCAGAGACACCAGGTACTCAGACATACCTGTACCTGTACAGTCCCCTAGCCTGGCTAGCGCCTACCACTTCTCAAATGAGACGTGGTCTGGCAACCAGACGATCATTTTCTCGTATTTGAAAAAATGCCCAGATCCGTTCATTGCGCGCCACGGATGTCTATCAAATTCGTCTGTGCATAGCTCATCATGGTCTTGCCTTCTCCCCTGTTCTGTGATTGGTCCCCTATCTCAGTCAAAAATGAGGGCGGTAGTTTCCAGACTGCCTTAGCAGCGTGAATGAAATCACTGGGTAAGGCAGGATGGGAACACCCAGGCTAACAGTCCCCTCCATAAGTATTGGAACACATCCTAAAGTTTACTATATAAAATCAACTTTTGGAAATTGATCTTAATGCCTTGATTAAGAAAAAAATAGGAAATATCCAACCTTTTAAGGACATCAATTTTCTTTGTGAATGAATAATGTATTGTAAATAAATGTTTTCCTTAAAAAACAGTATATAGTCAACTTTAGCATGTGTTCCAATACTTATGAACACACACACACACACACACACACACACATACTGTGCAACACATCACCTATTATTGCAGTACACACACTCTTCAACCCCTTTCACTGTAAGCAGCACAGCCAACAAAACATTCTGACAGCTCGACATATCACATGGGAATTCAGCTCCATTCTAAAGTTAGTCGGGCCCGACTGAATCTGGGCCAAACTTGCATAGTGTCTGTTTGGCTTTAGTTGGCTTTGGCTTTAGCAGACATAGAGACATTACATCAGCTAGGAGTACACAAGTTATGGCTAACCTGATTGGCTGAACATCTTCCATCTTCCCAGGCCCAGTAGTCAGAGTCTGTCACAGGCTGTCCAAGATGGAGTGTCTGCCCTCGGTGGACACTGTCAAGGTTAGTTTGACCACTCTCATACTAACCACTAAGACGCAGTTGAACTAATTGGGTTTTTTTTTTACACTGGTTGATTGGTTGGTTGTTTGATTGATTGATTGCTCTATCCTCCAATCAGATTTTGGCCTGGTGATCACACCTCAGCTGCACTACCTTGTGTGCTGTCAGAACACCCAGGGTCGCTATGGTGACATCAGTGTGGAGGGCTACTACAAGAAACTCTCCGAGGCGTTCATCAAGATCACCAAGAATGTGAGAGTCTGACGATTATGGCTGTTGTTATTACCATGAGTGGTTCCAGCATTTCATTAAAGGGGAACTATGCAGGTTTTTTTTAGCTTAATTGACCTTAACTGAACAGCTTCGGAGTCATTGGAATGGTTGTATGTCTTTTTTTCGGGTTGAATAGTGGCCATTTTGCTTCCACCTAGCGTCTGTGAGCAGAAAAACTACCCTTGCAACTTAGGGCCGGCGGGCCGGTGCACTGACGGACAGAAAGTCTCGCAGCCTCATGAAAAGGCAGACTGACTGATTGAGGAGTGTTGTAAAATATATACGCTAAAGCTGTAGGGGAAGCTCTGCAGAGAAACCTGCAAGCGTAAAATGAGAAAACAGCGAAGAAATCGGCAAACCTGCATAGTTCTCTTTTTTTTTCTTTTTTTTTTCGGCGTTCTATGCCTTTCTTGATAGTGGAGAGCGACAGGAAGCAAATGGGCGAGAAAGTGGGGATGGGATCCGGAAAGGACCACGGGGCGGGGAATCGAACCCGGGTCACCGTGCCGTGCAGGTGCCCCAGCCAGTTGCGCCACAGTTGGGGCTCTACATACCGTAGTTCTCTTTAGCACATGTAGAACAAAAGTGTTTCAATCTGCTTTAGTAAGTTTTGTTCTGTGTGTGAAACTGACCCTGTCCTGACCCTGTCCTGACCCTGTCCTGACCCTGTCCTGACCCTGTCCTGACCCTGTCCTGACCCAGGCTCCGCCGCGGCAGCCGCTGCGGGTGGACGGCGCTAACGGGATCGGCGCGCTGCAGCTGAAGGCCATGGAGCCGCACCTGCAGGGTCAGCTGACCGTCCTGCTCACCAACGACGGCTCGACGGGGAAGCTGAACCACCTCTGCGGCGCCGATTATGTCAAAGTCCAACAGGGCGCACCACAAGGTGTGGACACACACACACACGGGGGAGGGGGGGGGGGGGACTCTAGAGGCGTAGCTTCAGCCAGTTAGCTTCAGCCAGTTAGCATCAGCTAGTTAGCATCGGACCTTTTGCTGCCTGTTTGTTTCCCAAAGGTCTGTTTAGTCAAGTGCCTGTGTGGCAGATCAGGGTGCCATGTTGGTTACTGTGTTCGCTGGGCATGTGATGTTTACTGGTCAAGGAGTTGGCTCTATAGTTTTCGATGGCCACAAGCAAGCATTGGGAAATAGAAAAAAAAATATGTGCACACTGTTTTCTATGCTCCAAAGGTGATTTAATAGGCACAATGTTTCAACCGCTCAGGTCTTCAGAATGTACCGGTGTCTGAAACGTCGTACCTACAGTATTAATTGACCTTAGGAGCATAGAAAACAGCACGTCAATATGTTTTCCTTTCAGTCTGTATCCAGTACCTCTTATAGGCTTACAGTATATGTAGATGATCGTTCATTCCCACACCACACAAAAGCAAGCATCAACATGAGTCTCTGGGTTGGGATCTCATAGATGAACATGAGTCTCTGGGTTAGAATCTCGTAGATTAACATGAGTTTCTGGGTTGGGATCTCATAGATTAACATGAGTCTCTGGGTTGGGATCTCATAGATTAACATGAGTCTGGGTTGGGATCTCATAGATTAACATGAGTCTCTGGGTTGGGATCTCATAGATTTCATTCCATTCCCCTGTTCTCTGGTTTCCCCTCTCTCTTACTCTCTCTCCTCCACCCTCTCCCCTCTCTACCTGTCCTCAGGTATGGAGATGGGGCTTGGTGAGCGCTGCTGCTCCTTCGACGGCGATGGCGACAGGATCGTTTATTACTACAAGGATGATAAAGGTTGTTTTCACCTGCTGGACGGAGACAAGATAGCCACACTTATCAGCACCTTTATCAAAGAGCTGCTCACCAAGGTAAACATATACACCCTCACAGACGTGTGTATGCACACACACACACACACACACACACATACACACCCACACACACACACACACACACACACACACACACACACAAACACACACACACACACACTTTAACCTCTGCAACCTCTGTAACAGTTTCCTCCTGCTCAGAAACCTAAGAATCACACAAGCATAAACAGACACATTCATACACACAGAAGAACAGGGCTGGGTTATGTGGCTTCAAATGAATATGTCAAATTTCCCAAATGTACTGAATATGTCAAATTTCCCAAATGTACTGAATATGTCAAATTTCCCAAATGTTCCCTCGTACTGAGAAGTTTAGGAATGCCACTTCAGTAAACTGCAGTAGGAATTTAACAAGATGAAGGGGATCTGTGGCAAACCAACACCTATTTGATCAGTTGATCTGTTAAAAGATTATCTGTTTAAATTACACTAGTGTCCAAAATGATTACTGTAATTTCCCAACTAGTAGCTGCGGCTTATACCTTGATTTTGAAAACTTGATACCTTGATCATAAACTTTCATCAGCTATGAGGTTAATAGACGGGGGCAGTTAATATGGTATTAATGTGGTTTTGTTTCTTTTCCTTGCGTAAAACACTGTCCTGCGGCTTACACACTGTCCTGCGGCTTCTATTCACTCATACCCCCCCTGCCCATGAGGTCCTAAAGCCCCCTCGGCTGTGTGTGTTTGCAGGCAGGACTGGACCTGCAGCTGGGTGTGATCCAGACGGCGTACGCTAACGGAAGCTCCACACACTACCTCGAGGACAGCATGAAGGTACACGGACACACACACACAGACACACACACAGACACATGCAGACACTAACACACATATGCAGACTTTAACCCACAAATGACCAGACACTAATATTATATTATAATAATATTATATATATATACATATATGTGTATATATATATATATATATATATATATATATATATATATAATATTTAACAACTGGCATTGGGTATAAAACATTGAGTACTTGCA
Source organism: Sardina pilchardus (assembly GCF_963854185.1). NCBI lineage: Eukaryota > Metazoa > Chordata > Actinopteri > Clupeiformes > Clupeidae > Sardina > Sardina pilchardus. Next base: position 29,817,719 of record NC_085005.1, read on the forward strand.
TACCAGAATTGATGCTCACATACAGTATGTCTGTTAATGCATTTGGTAGAGAGGGGCATTTTGGACAGATGTGAGTATATAAGTATAAATACAAGTATGTGAGTAAGTATACTATACAGTATAAGTGATGCAGGACGAGGGTGTGATGGGCAGTAATACTGACCTATGATCCCCAGTTATGACCGTGCTGATTCAGCACATTCTGGAGCTGTTTTACAGCTTACTGGTAATGATAAAACGCCTGTGCACCCTTTTTATGACATTAATTACTTTGTTCGATTATGTGCTGTGTGCTGAGTATGTGAATATGTGCATATGGCATATGCGTATTGAGTATGTGTGTGGGTGGTTTTTAAAAGTGTGTGTGTGTGTGTGTGTGTACACACTGTGACCTTTGACTCAGGTGACTGTGCGCTGTGTGAAGACGGGAGTGAAGCACCTGCACCATGCGGCGCTGGAGTTTGCTGTGGGCGTGTACTTCGAGGCCAATGGTCACGGCACGGTGAGCATCTCTCTTTTAGCACTGACGATAAACAGAACAGAACAGAACAGAACAGTTCTAGAGTTCTCTTTTAGTACTGACTATAAACAGTACAGAACAGAACAGAACAGTTCTAGAGTTCTCTTTTAGTACTGACTATAAACAGTACAGAACAGAACAGAACAGTTCTAGAGTTCTCTTTTAGTACTGACTATAAACAGAACAGAACAGAACAGAACAGTCCTAGAGTTCTCTTTTAGTACTGACTATAAACAGTACAGAACAGAATAGAACAGTTCTAGAGTTTTCTTTTAGAACTGATTATAAACAGAACAGAACAGAACAGTTCTAGAGTTCTCTTTTAGAACTGATTATCAACATGATGGTGTGCAGATTCTTAACGCATGCCCATTAAACTACTACATTCACTTCACACAGACTCTCAAGCCACTCTTCAGTTTTATTTTTTTTTCAGTGTTCTTTCAGTGAATATGATTGGTTGCAGA
>NC_085005.1:29821205-29863705 GCF_963854185.1 Sardina pilchardus
ACATACTCTCTCTCTCTCTCTCTCTCACTCTCTCTCTCTCTCTCTCACACACACACTTTTTAGAAATGTTCTTTTTCTGTTAGTTCTAGAAACAAATGCATTTGCTTTCACGTTCAGTCTACTCGTGAGGTGTAAAGGGATCTGTTCAAGCCTGTGCCTCTACACTAACCACACACACACTCTCTCTCTCTCTCTCTCTCTCTCTCTCTCTCTCTCTCTCTCTCTCTCTCTCTCTCTCTGATATTCAGCCTGTGCCTGAATATCCCTTCATCCATGACGGATCATATTCATATAACGGTAAAATCCCAGCTTGAGGCCTTATGCATTAATTGGTGCCAAATCTTATTTACTACACGACACGATCACTCTGCCTCGGGACCTTTTACCAACCAAAGGCAGAGATGGCAGACTCCAGTAGTGAAGGATTATGGTGCAGCCATGTTTTTACACTAAACATGTAATGAAGCAGCTTGCGTAGCGGGTAACCTGTTTGTGTTGTTCCTAGAGGGGGAACTACAGTAGGAACTACACAATGGTTTGATTTAGACATGATGGAGACCTTATGATTGTAGACCAGATATACCTGACATGGAGTCTAGGGCTGTTTAGAAACGGTTGAGTCCGAGAGTTGGGCAAAGAATTATAAAGTTACTGAGCTTTGGGGAAGTCTTTGGGGAATGTGATTGATGCAATCATGTAAATGTCTGTGCAAGGGCAATTGTTAACTCCTTTTAAGATTTTTGCATCATTTACATATGGAAGTGTGAGATATACTGTAGGGTATCGCATGTGACATGTTTCTTATCAAGATACCCCCGTTACCTTTGGCAGAGAGTCATATGTGCCCTTTACAATAAATGTGAAGTAGTGCTTAAAAGAACACGCCAAAGACGCTTATTGGGAAATACGCTTAGTTTGCTGCCCACTCCAGAGCTTGATAAGAGGGTGCATACAGTACATACACCTCCCCTCTCTGTACATGCAATAACCCAGCCTGACTCCTTTAACCTTCATATCCTCAATCTTATCCTCAAGCATAACTCACTGGAGGTGGACTATAGACTATTGCCATCCTGTCGCTAAAAGGTAGCTATAAGCTAAGTTGTAACCCCTTTCCAGTGAATTATGCTAAAATAGGTTACTAGTGTCAGACTGGGTTGTTGCATACACACAGAGAAGAGAAGTGTGTATATTCTCTTGTCGAACTCTGTGGTAGACGGCAAATAAACTCATTTGCCAAAGAGTGGGCCTGTTCCTTTAGCATAGTATTTCTTTTCTCCATATGAATGCAATGTTGGATTTCCCGGATAATGGTGTAGTGCTATAATCACTTTATTGCATTTTCTCTCAACATGTTTACATTTATATGCAACTGGATTGATGACTGGGAATAAATCTGGATTGATGATGATTAAAAAATAATTGTACTGTTTTTGTTTTCATCAATAAATCAGTACATTAGTGTTGGTAGAATGTAGGCTTTTGAGTTTTTGGATTGTTATTGATATGTGATATTTTCATAACATGAACATTATCTTAATCATTATCGTTAAACATAAAAAATTTTTTTAATGTAAGTCATTGCATGTTACAAGAACACTGTCGTCATGCTGAATGAAGTTGAAGGGTTGAGTCTATGCCTCCAGCAGACTTGGCATTCTGGACTGGCTCTACACTCTCCCGGTAGTGCGCACGTCCACACACATCTGTGAAGTGTGGAGAGGGCTTGTGTCTGTGTTTCAATTAAAAACTCGTAAATCTGTCTGAAGGGAGAGGTCGGCTGATGTCATTCTAGCTCATCCGACAAATTGTTGACCGGGGTCAGCAGTCACATCATGATCATCAAATCTTGGCAGATTGAAATGTTTGTTTTAAGAGTCTTATTATTGCTGGCAGTATTTATGAATTAGTCACAAGGGGTCCAACATTCTGAAATGATTTAATATTTAGTCATGAGGAATGTGGCCTTACGTCAGCGACTGTCCTAATGTCCACTGTGTCATACTGTAAGTATGAGGGAACATTCTAGGGAGAGGTCTGAACAGAGAGACATTTCTCTGGAACTGGTTTCTGTGAGCTAAAATAAAGAAATGTCTGGCCTGTCTAAAAATGTGGACGGCTAGAGTGGGACGACATTTCATTCTCAAATGCAGAGTCAGTAGTTTGACCGTTTGACAGGGTGTATAGAGGCGCTGTCGTGGGTGTGTGGAGGTGCTGTCATGGGTGTGAGGAGGTGCTGTCGTGTGGAGGTGCTGTTTTGGGGATTGTGGAGGTGTTGTCGTGGGCGTTTGGAGGTGCTGTCGTGGGTGTGTTGAGACGGGAGTGGTGGGGAGCACCAGTACTGGTAGTTGATATGCCAAAGGACGCTTCCCCCAGTCTCACTTGCCTGTCAGGAGCCTGCTGAACCACTACTGGGTGGCTGAGTACGTTTGGTGAAGAGCGATTCTGGGATTACAGTATTGAATGCTGAGCTGAGGTCATTAAAAAGAATTCCTGACATAAGTTCCAGGGTATTCAAGCTGTGTACAGTATGTATTACAGATTCATATGGATGTCCACTGACGTGTTTGCCCAGTAAGCCAACTGCAGGCAGCAGGTGCCCTGGGGTGTTTTCAGGACAGATACAGTACAGGCCTGCAGACGTTCAGTCCAGAGATAATAATGGTGGAGTGGTTGAAGCAGGAGGGGACACTCCCATAGCTCAAGGGATATGTTGAGTATCCATGAGAAGATAGGAGCCAAATGTGAATGAGTCTGGTTTTAACCAGGCAGGGGATAGATGTGATGCTTTCTCGTTTTTTTGGTACTCTTCAGCTTGTACAGTAGGTTTTTTTTTTGTCCCTTTTTTGCTCATCCCTCTATTTTACTGATTGTAGCCTATATGTTTCATGCATTTTTTCACTTCGTTTGGTCTATTTTATACTCTTGTCTGTTTACTTTGATTAATTGCAACTGTAAAGCTCCTGTTTTTCTTTTTTGCTGTTTGTGCTTTAAATGAATGGGACTTGACTCGACCATGCTCTTGTTTGACATCACTCTATGAGCAAGTTCTTGTAGTTCTCTTCAAAACGGTGGAAACAGACAGAGGACTCAAGACTTGGGAATAATTTGCAGGTTTGTTTATTGTTTATATTCTTTGCATGGTGTGTCGTAGGAGGAGAGGACCCAGAGGGGAGATGAAGCAGGTTTACAGGTTAGTCATGGGGATACAGGAGGGTTGCCATGGATACAGGTAAACACTTCATTTTGAGGGATGGATGAAGATGGTGGGGTGGGGTGTTGCTTCTTCCTACTCGTCGTCGGCCGCTCCAGTGATTGTGAAGGTTCGCTCCTGGGTGTCACTGAGAATCTCGTCCTCATCGGTCTTAACTGTTCTAAACACAAACAGAACATGGGGGTTAAATTCCGTCCTCACACTCACTGTGTGTGTGTGTGTGTGTGTGTGTGTGTGTGTATGTGTGTGTGTGTGTGTGTGTGTGTGTGTGTGTGTGTGTGTGTGTGTGTGTTTGTGTGTGTGTGTGTGTTAACATGAATCACCCTTGCTGCTGTGCTCAATGCCTCGGATAATCGTGAGTTTACCTGATCAGGAGGGTCTTCCTCTCGGTCGTCTCCACCGCCCCAGAGAACTCAGCCTTGTCGTGGGTCGTCATGGACATCGCCCCATTGGTGGAGGACATGGTCTTGGATTCCATCTCCATGGACCCTGATGTCTTGGTGGCGCTCATGGACGAACTCATGCCACTTGCCATGGCGGCTCCTCCAGCCTTACCATTGCCCATGCCAGCACTGCCACTCATGGCGCCCATACCCTTGGCACTGCCATTCGTGCCACCACCAGCGCTTATCCCACTACCGCTACTGCCCATGCCTCCAGCGCCCATGGCAGCCATGCCACCACCCATGCCACCACCCGCGCCTCCTCCCATACCACCACCACCCATGCCACCTCCCATACCACCACCCATACCACCACCCATACCACCACCCATGCCACCACCCATACCACCACCCATACCACCACCCATACCACCACCACCCATGCCACCTCCCATCAGGGACATGGCACCAAGCTGCACCATGGAGTCCAGGCGAAGGTCCTCACCCTCAATCAACTTCCTGCAAAAGAGTGAACAGGAGGTGTGAGTTTGGTGCCCACCACACCTGTGCTATAGCAATGCAGCACTGTGAAGAGACTGTAGATCATCTGTACTGTAGGTGCTGCAACAGTCTCTCAAAGGATGCACTGAATGGACACTGCTGTGTGTGTTCTCCTGATTCATTTAGGGTACCTCCACTCTGCTAACACAAAGTCATTGGTCTGAACAGAATAGATAACATGAAGAAACATCTCACCTGTAGGTGGTGATCTCAATTTCCAAGGCCATTTTGACATTGAGCAGGTCCTGGTATTCTTTCATTATCATGGCAATCTTTGACTTGATGCCCTGCAGTTCCAGCTTCACAGCTTCAATTCTGGCCTGAGGGACACAAAGTATTGGATCCGTATAAGACAACAAAGATGTTCGACTAGCCATATTGAAGATTATGGTGGTGTTCGAAACAAGATGGCTGAACTCACCAGGAGGTCTTCCTCCTCCTTCTTGTAGCGTTCCCGGGCCTCAAGGATCTGAGCCTCCAATGCCTCATTCCTAGTCTTCATTGCCTCCAGGTCACGTTCCTTGTTCGCAATCTACACACACACACACACACACACACACACACACACCATGAAATGTCGTTCTCCCAATTTTTGGCTGAGTGTAAAGCAGGAGACCCAGGAAGTGGTGTTGCTCCAGTTAAAGATGAGAATAATTAGATAACTAATAATAATTAAAGATGAGAATCATTAGAGCTGCCACTCACATCTCTCTTCGCCCCAGTTATCCCCTCTCTCGTACTCCGTGCTTTATCCACATGTTTCGTTGACTTGTTATTCATGTCCTGGAATTTGTTCTTGTACCAAGAGTCCATTTCCTGCCAGTGCACAGACAAATAGCGGATTACATCTTGATTTTAAATTGACAGATTGTTTGAATGACAACTTTCATGTTTGAAAGTTTAGACCATATTTAGTAAAGTGCCTTTTTCGTCTAGAGTTTCAGGAGTAACAATGAATCCCCTTTAGAATCTGTGTTTGTCATTTCCAATAGTTTCCTAATTTCTCCAGCACAGGCTTCTGAGCTATGGTGTGAAGACAACCTGTAGGTTCTTGGCGGCGATGCTGTCGTATTGTGTTTGGATGTCCTTGAGCGCAGCGCCAAGGTCAGGCAGGCCGAACGCCGAGTCGATTTTAGACATGCCTCCGTAAATCTGAGCCAACAGCTCTTCAATTTCCTGAGAATATCAAATATGACAGCGTGTCAACAATAACAGCAATCCCACGTCATCATGACAAATGGCTTTATGTTTTGATTGTACAGTACAGTGGCACAGTGGGAACAGGCTATAGAAATGCGCTATATAAATAAACTTAACTTGACTTGACTTGACTTAATGAGTGTCCAATTATTTGGGGTGTGTGTGTGTGTGTGTGTGTGTGTGTGTAGGTGTGTGGGGGTTATACAATAGCCAACCTGCTTGTGAAGTCTCTGTAGGAAACACAGCTCATGCTCCAGGTTGTCCAGTTGCTTCTCCAGAGCAATACGGGCAGCAGTGGCAGCATCAACATCCTGAGCAGCAAAAAATAATGAAAAACTACAAAACTACAACTACCATCAGTGATAAGTCAGGAACCACCATCGAGTTGGAAGTAAAAAGAATAGAATAGAATAGAATAGAATATATACTTTTTTGATCCCGTGAGGGAAATTCCGTTCTCTGCATTTAACCCAATTTAACCGAATTAGTGAACACACAGCACACAGTGAACACACAGTGACATGAATCACACAACCCAGAGCAGTGAGCTGCCTGCCCAACCAGCGGCGCTCGGGGAGCAGTGAGGGGTTAGGTGCCTTGCTCAAGGGCACTTCAGCCGTGGTGGACTGGTCGGGGATCAAACCGGCAACCCTTCGGTTACAAGCCCGATGCGCTAACCAGTACACCACGGCTGCCCCGAAAGTGAACAGAGATGTACACAGAAGGACAGAAGGAGTCGGCAGCATGGACACTTACCGGGCGGAATGCTTCAATCTCCATCTCAGCCTTCTTCCTGGCCTCCACAGCTTCCTCGTATTTGACCTTCATCATCTCCAGCTGACCACCCATGGCATCCTTAGCAGCAAAGGCCAGATCCTACAAGCAAGATCAGAGGAAGAGAACAGAGGTCAAGAGGAGAGAGGAAAGGCCAGATCCTACAGGCCAGGCCAGAGGAAGAGAACAGAGGTCAAGAGGAGAGAGGAAAGGTCAGATCCTACAGGCCAGGCCAGAGGAAGAGAACAGAGGTCAAGAGGAGAGAGGAAAGGTCAGATCCTACAGGCCAGACCAAAGGAAGAGAACAGAGGTCAAGAGGAGAGAGGAAAGGTCAGATCCTACAGGCCAGGCCAGAGGAAGAGAACAGAGGCCAAGAGGAGACCTCAGTCATCAGCTGAACTTGAGCTTAAAGTGATACAAAATGATCTGATGTTCCTCTCTGCATTCCTCAATACTGTCACTGTACAAGGGGTTGGATTACAAACAAAGCTACAACATGGCATGGGATTTGACTTACACAAGTACTCTATAACAATCAGCAAGTGGATTGGACGTGGTAGCACAACTATCGGTGTGTGTCCCACTCACCCTCTGCATCCTCAACTGCTCGGCCACTTTCATCATCTCACGAAGCTGCTCCTCGTACAGCTTACGCAGGCCAGTCGGCTTGCTGTAGCGATTCTTGATAGCATCAATCTCTGCCTCAAGCAGCTTGTTCTGGGACTCCAGGGAGCGCACCTACCACACACACACACACACACACACACACACACACACACACACACACACACAGGATCAGGATATCACAGATGAAGAGAAAGAGAAGACCCTTTAACATTCACATGTTCATTTGACGCTTTTGTCCAAAGCGACTTACAGCAATAGAATAACATAAAATATGAACATTTAATCATTTAAACATTTAGACTTTTAAGCTGCAGGGCTACAGCGGCAGAATAACGTTACAGTCTATAGGTGAATATAGCTAGGAGTTTACCACTGTAGCCTATCTGTCAATGCTAGTGCTAGAGCATAGCTTTCCTACCTTCTCAATGTAAACGGCCAGGCGGTCATTGAGAGTGATCATCTCCTGCCTCTCGCTGGCGCGGGTGCTCTTGAAGGCCTGGTTCTCAGCGGACGCTGCATCCAGGTCCACGCCTCCCATGCCAGTACACAGAGCACCCATGCCACCCTTGCTGGCACCCATACTGGCACCCATACTGGCACCACTGTGAAAGCAAACAGCCTTACTACACAAAGTGTAACCAAACTGAAGTATCTGTACACAGTATATTTGTGGTGGTTGCATGTATTATGTCCTATCTTATGATAACAATAAAACACTTGGCGAATGCCTTTGCGCATCGAATAATACTTGTCTTAGTTTGTCATCTGAGTCGTATGAAAAGTTAAGCGGTCCCTACCCAGCCATTCTGCGGGAGCCGGACACCGCTCTGCGTCCCATGGTGCCGTTTCGGCCGTAGCTGGCAGAGCTCGCAGAGCGAGTGCGGTTGTCGCGGCGCGTTGGAGACGGGCTGGAGACTCGCACCTGGAGAGCGGTGGAAGACGAGGCAGCCTCAGCGCACTCGAAGTGGCGCCGGTACGAGGAGATCCTTTCCGGGCTTCGACTCATGATGACTCCCTGGGGTTGGTTGCTTTGATCCTTCCGATGCTGATCGTTGATGACACACTGCCCCTCTCCTTCTAACGGCCCTTTTTATACGGTTGGCAATGATTTGGCCCATCCTATCTAGCGCGCCAGCATCGAGGAATCTCGTACCTCAATACAGCATCAGCGAAAGTGTCCCTTCAGTCATCTAGCGGACGCCCGCGAAGAGGTTTAAAAATAGTGGGGTGAAGAGATGTTATTAACAAGCTATGGATAGTCCTATCCCTTGATCAAAAGACACATGCTGAGTAGGCTATCAAATCAATGTGAATAGGCCTATGCAGAGGATATTCAGACTGAAAACAGTAGATTATTATTGGGTTGATGATGGTGATATACAACTTGAGTGACACAGACCAAAGATACCCAGTGCTATAATAAGTCTGTGCCATCGCCTGGAAAGTGAGCTGTGGCGAGCTCACTGGGTAATCCATTTCCATGTGTCATAGTTTAGTATTGGGATATAGCAACCCTGTTGCGTGCGCTGATCAGACTGCACTGCCTGCATCGCTGAAGAAGAAAGCAATTAGCCGATAGGTCGGTCATTCTTCATAATTCTAGTTTATAACGATTGTATAAGAACACTCAGGGTCAGATGTCCTCAGAGTCCCCATGATTCACTTAAAAAAATGTGTGTTCAAAGGTGTCAAAAATGTTTCAGTGCCATTTCAAACCATGTGTAAATAATGTGTCTTGATGAGTGCCCTTCTGGTGTTGTAAAAGTAATGCAACAGCCTATCAGGTGCCCCTTATAATTGTCTACTTCCCCCCTTCCATTGAGATTATGGAGTACCTATTTGCCCCTATGACAGTGTTCCAAAGGGTGTCACTTCCAGTAGAAGAGCCCCGTAGGCAGTAGAGAAATGCCAAAGGTCCTCCTCTAGTGGATAAAATGTGATGCATTGAAGTAGCCTGTGTCCCTATCACAGTAAAATGTTGATTTGATTCCTACAGAGTGGAATTTCACTGCTTCAGATCTTTGGTCTCATATGTTAAATTGTTTCACAGCTGTTGTTACACTGTGAAAAGTGATAGGCTATGACTGTAAAGAGTGAAATTAAATAATTTCTTAAAAATAGTTGTGTGTTAAATTGAGGTGTTAGTCTTTATTTAGCAAGTAATGCTGTCATAGCCTGTTTAGTCTGTTTTCAGAGGGTCATTTGTGGAGCTTTCTTGATTTGTTGGTGCTCTCTATAGGCGTCTTTTTATATCTTATATCTTTTTTTCTCATATATGCTATGATGTAGACTACTAGCCTATAGGCCTATAGCCTATATATTTATTTTATAGCCTATATATTTAATTTACTTATTTTAGGCTATAGACTGTAAAGAATAGGGCTATATACATGTGTTAGTTTCTTTTCATTAGGCTACATGCAACTGTAAAGTTGACTTGACTTGACCATGATACAGTAGGCCTAGGCTACCCCCTGTCTCCCTCTAAAAGCGAGAATCCTAATTCTTTGAAAGAGTTGAAACAGACAGCACTCAAGACTTGGGAATAATTTGTAGGTTTGTTTATTGTTTATTTTCTTGGTGTTTCATAGGAGGAGAGGACCCACAGGAGAAATGAAGCAGGTTTACAGGTAGGCCGAGTCACGGCAAGCAGCAACGTGTAGTAGTCACCCGGAAGCTTGTCGTGTTTGGTGTTAGCATTTGAACGCTTATAGAGCTCCCCAGTCCCGCCCCTCCTCCGAGAGAGGTGCTTGTCCGGAAGTAAAATTCTCATTCATTTCTCCCATTGACTTCTGGAAAAATTCGGATATAAAGAGTTTTAGACCATGCCTTAGGCTAACCAGCTACGATGTGACTCATAAGCATATAACTTATCATTTCGAGTGAAAAAATGAACAGAAAATGTAAAAAAAGCGAAAGGTACAAGACTGTGTACATATCTTAAATTCCGAGATAGAGAACTCAAATCCCAGGATGCTTTGCAAACGTACACACATTTCCAACATTTGCAGCCTAAAGATAGTTTAACATGGTTCCATATTAATCTGAGAAAAGAAGATGATTACTTCCTACCGTTTCCATTGAGTAAATTCAACCTTCAAGATGAGAAAACCGTTATTTTTCGGAAGACCACACATCGGTCCTGATCAGCCCTGCAGCCATTTTAAGTTTTGAAGTTCCAGCGAGACGAAGCTGGACGATAGGCGCGGGAAAAGCTGAGTACAGTTTGTTTGGCATTGCCATGGCAACGGCGATCTCTACCAATCAAAGGCTCTGCTTTCACCAGTTTTACACGTTAGGGTGTCGGGTAGTGTAGGCCTAGTACTCTCTCGTTAAATCGTGAATAAAGCATTGTTTTCTCAAAACAAGGTTGATGCCCCCATTAACTTTTGACATCTATATGAGCAGGTATAATCGCTTAGTCACATCGTAGCTGGTTTTAAGTCTACCATGGACGGTTACGATGTTATGGCTTATTCTCCAATTGTCAATGGAGAAATTGTATTGGATTTTTACTTCCGGACAAGGCTGTGGGCGGGACTGGGGAGCTCTATTGGTAGGTCAGAAAAACATCTATTTGGGAAAATGAATGGAGTTTTTGGCAATAGTTCAGTAGGCTACTGCCTGAGCGAAGCAACAGCCGTAAAAACATCGGCGTTCAGTTTGATACGTTTAAAATAATTTATTGTTCGGTATTTCATAAAAAAGACTGCAGTCTTGTTTCATAAAAATGAAGACGTTACAAAATGCTACAGCAAAACTGAAGTGAGCCTACACAGCATGCTTGCTGTTCTAGAACTACTGGTGCAACCAGCAGGACGGTTGAACGGTATCCATGGTTACAGATGAGTCTTCCCTCACTCCCCTCGACTTCTCAGGTAAACTGTAGGGTACGTTATAGTCATAGAACTTAAAACATCTGATTTAATCTATCCAATCGATTGTGGCTGTCAAACCCTTCTGTAAAACGACAAGTTAACTTTATATAACAGCTGGACTATTATGAAAAAGGTTATTATCCTTGCTCGTTAGCTAACAAGCTAACAAGTTACTGCTTGCCTTGTGACTCAGCTAGTAGACAGCACGGGAGACAGTTTGTGGTAGGCAAGGCTATGATGTTTTTCGCTTGAAGCAGAGGCAAAGCTACACTCATAATTTAGCTTTTTCTATGTTTCCCGAAACCCCATTTATTCGTGCTTAGGGATTTTTTCCTTATGAACTGAAACATGCAAAAATGCTAGTCAAAGACATACGAAATGATGGTAGTGTCTACCATACTCTGTGTTAAGGGGATAGAAGGAGGGTTGCCATAGATACAGGTAAACGCTTCTTTTGGATGTGTGTGTGATGGGGGTAAGGATGGTGGGGTGTTGCTTCTTCCTACAGGTCATCGGCCGCTCCACAGATTATGGTGGTGCGTTCTTGTGTGTCGCTCAAGATCTCGTCCTCATCAGTCTTGACTGTTCTAAACACACAAAAATAGAGTTAAATTCCTTCCTCACACACACACAGTAGGCCTACGTACGTACTTGTGTGTGTGTTTGTGTGTGTTAACATGAAACACACTGGCAAATCCCTTGCTGACCTGCAGAAGGCTTCAGATCAACGTGAGTTTACCTGATCAGGAGGGTCTTCCTCTCAGTCATCTCCACCGCCTGCTCCTCAGAGAACTCCGTCTTGCTGCTGGAAGACATGGACATCGCCCCATTGGTGGAGGACACGGTCTTGGACATCCCGTTGGACGAGGACATCATGGAGGACATGGTCTTGGATTCCATCTCCATGGACTTGGAGGCGCTCATGGACGAACTCATACTACTTGCCATAGCGACACCGCCAACCATGGTGGACATGCCATTGGACGAGGACGTGGTCTTGGATTCCATCGCCATGGCGGACTCCATGGACCCACTCACGGCGCTGGCGCTGCCACTCTTGCCGCTGGCGCTCATGGTGCCCATTGCCATGGCACTGCCGTTCATGACACCGCCAGCACTCATTCCACTACCACTAATGCTCTTGCCCCCAGCACCCATGGCTGCCATGCCACCACTCATGCCGCTGCCCATCAGAGACATGCCACGCACCATGGTGTTCAGACGAAGGTCCTCGCCCTCGATCAACTTCCTGCAAAAAAAGTAAACAGGAGGTGTGAGTTTGGTGCCCACACCTGTGCCAGCAGCAGAGCACTGTGAGAAGGTCATGGGTCATCTGTAGGTGCTGTAACAGCCTCTCAAAAGATGTACTAAGTGGACACATCAACTGAAACATGTTTTGTGTACTCTCCTAATTGGTCGTTCTCTGCTGGAAATTAATTTATTGTGTTATTGGTCTGATAAGAATAGGTAACATGAAGAAACATCTCACCTGTAGGTGGTGATCTCAATTTCCAAGGCCATTTTGACATTGAGCAGGTCCTGGTATTCTTTCATTATCATGGCAATCTTTGACTTGATGCCCTGCAGTTCCAGCTTCACAGCTTCAATTCTGGCCTGAGGGACACAAAACATTGGTCCGTATAAGACAAAGATGTTCGACTAGCCATATTGAAGATTATGGTGGTGTTGGAAACAAGATGGCTGAACTCACCAGGAGGTCTTCCTCATCCTTCTTGTAGCGTTCCCGGGCCTCAAGGATCTGAGCCTCCAATGCCTCATTCCTAGTCTTCAGAGCCTCCAGGTCACGTTCCTTGTTTGCAATCTAATCACACACACACACACACCATGAGATGTCGCTTTCCCAATGTTTGGCTGAGTGTAAAACAGGAGACCTAGGAAGTGGTGTTACTCGAGTTAAAGATGAGAGTAATTAGAGCTGCCACTCACATCTCTCTTCACCCCTGTGATCTCCTGTCTCGCGCTGCGTGATCTATCCACATGCCTCGTTGACTTTTGAGTCATGTCCTGGAATTTATTCTTGTACCAAGAGTCCATTTCCTGCCAATGCACAGGAAAAATAGTGGGTTACATCAGACCACACTTACAAAGAAAGATGCCATCTTTTTCTAAGTTTTAGTATTTAACTGTTGATGTCATTTTCGAGTGTCCTAATTTCTCCAGCATAGGTTTCTGAGCTATGGTGTGAAGACAACCTGTAGGTTCTTGGCGGCGATGCTGTCGTATTGTGATTGGATGTCCTTGAGCGCAGCCCCCAGGTCGGGCAGGCCGAACGCCACCTCCACTTTAGACATGCCACCGTAAATCTGAGCCATCAGTTCTTCAATTTCCTGAGGACAACAGATACCATAGTATGTCAACAGCAATACAAAAGGCCATCATCACAAATGCTTTAGGTACACCAGTGTTTGGACTAGCACAGTGTGAATAGGCTAATTACATCATGTCTGAGAGACATTGGCCGGGTTTCCCAGATTTGTTAAGAAGCTCTTAACTGCTAAGAACTTCATAGGAGCGTTCTTAGAACGTTCTTAGAGCACTCCTAAGAAGTTCTTAGCACTTAAGAGCTTCTTAACGAATCTGGGAAACCTGGCCATTATGGGTTCAGCATCAGTCATCTTCATCGTGTTAGTGAGTATGTCCAATGATTTGGTGTGTGTGTGTGTGTAGGTGGGGGAATTGTACAGTACCTGCTTGTGAAGCCTCTGCAGGAACTCCAGCTCATGCTCCAGGTTGTCCAGTTGCTTCTCCAGGGCAATACGGGCAGCAGTGGCAGCATCAACATCCTGAGCAGCACAAAATAATTACAAATTACTACAGTAGTTCAGTTACGAACCACAACAAGCATAAGATGAGCGACACTGAGGCAACAAACTGGAATGAGCAGGTTCTGTAAGGCTACCTTTCAGCACTAGTTGCATACACTCATGCACAGTCCAGACATGTATTAGGGAAATGGTGTGTTGTTTTTAAATGCAAATATGAATTTGAAGATCAAGTGAGCTCAAATGCACACCGAAGGAACAGGCAGTGTGGGGACTTACCGGGCGGAATGCTTCAATATCCATCTCAACCTTCTTCCTGGCCTCCAAAGCCTCCTCATACTTAGCCCTCATCATCTCCAACTCACCAGCCATGGCATTCTTTGCAGCAAAGGCCAAATCCTACAAGCAACATCAGAGGACGAGAACAGAGGCCAAGAGTAGACCTCAGTCATCAGCTGAACTTGAGCTTAAAGTGATATGAAATGATCTCATGTTCCTCTCTGCATTCTTCATTAATGTCACTGTTCAAGGATTTGGTGATTCGCGACAACTTGGCATGTGATTTCACTCACACAGCCAATCCATAGCAATCACCAAGTGGATGACAACACAACTTCTGCACCCAAACTCTTGCCTTCCCTGCTTCTTCACCACCCTGCACTATCACTCTGTCCACCCAACCCCACCTCACACACACATACACGCACACACACTCCTTAGCACGTTGTCACTAATGAGATCCTCGGGCTCTTCCGGTGTGTCCCACTCACCCTCTGCATCTTCATCTGCTCGGCCACTCTCATCATCTCACGCAGCTGCTCCTCGTACAGCTTACGCAGGCCAGACGGCTTGGTGTAGCGGTTCTGGATAGCATCAATCTCCACCTCAAGCAGCTTGTTCTGGGACTCTAGGGAGCGCACCTACCACACACACACACACACACACACACAGGATCAGGACTAAGATCACAGATGAAGACAGGCTGTACGAGAGTGGCTAAAGAATCTTTCCTACCTTCTCAATGTAAACGGCCAGGCGGTCATTGAGAGTGATCATCTCCTGCCTCTCGCTGGCGCGGGTGCTCTTGAAGGCCTGGTTCTCAGCGGACGCTGCATCCAGGTCCACACCTCCCATACCAACGCACAGAGCACTCATGCCAACCACGCCACCCATGCTGGCACCCATACTGACACCCATGCTCGCCCCACTGTGAAAGTAAACAGCCTTATTACACAAGGAGTAGATCCACATTTCAGAATATCTTTGTTCTTTGTTGCATTCATTCTGTCCTATCGTACAGTGACAGCAAAACACTTGGAGTGAAACACTTAGTGAAAAGTTAAGCGGTTCCTACCCAGCCATTCTGCGGGAGGCGGACATCGCTCTGCGTCCCATGCTGCCGCTGCGGCCGTAGCTGGCCGAGCGAGTGCGGACGCTCCGGCGCGTTGGAGACGGGCTGGAGACGCGCACCTGGAGAGCGGTGGAGGACGAGGAGGCAGCCAGAGCGCCCTCGAAGTGGCGCCGGTACGAGGAGATCCTTTCCGGGCTTCGACTCATGATGACTCCCTGGGGTTGGTTGCTTTGATCCTTCCGATGCTGTTCGTTGATGACACACTGCCCCTCTCCTTCCAACGGCCCTTTTTATACGGTTGGTAGTTCTTTGGCCCATCCTACCCAGCATGGAGGAATCTCGTACCTCAATACAGCATGAGCGCAAAAGTGCCCCTTCAGTCATCTAACGGACACCTGTGAAGAGGTTTAAAAATAGTGGGGTGAAGAGGTGTTATTAACAAGCTATGGGTAGTCCTCTCCCATGATCAAAGGACACATGCAGGGCAGCATCATGCAGATGATGTTCAGACTAAAACCAATAGATTTTTGTGTTTACGCATGAATGGACTAGGCTATTACCTGAATGACAATAACCAAAGAGATACCCTATCCTCCTATAATAAGTCTATCTCATCACCTGGAAAGTGATCTATGGCTGGCTTGCTGGATCATGTCCATTTCATATGTGTCATATAGTTTACTGTTGTGTTTAAAGCAGCCCTTCGGCACGGTATGATCAGGCTGTATCGCCTGCTATCATCATGATGAAAACAAAAAAGCACATCAAGTTCGATCATCTTTCTTCTTAATCTGTAGCGGTTATTAGAACACTGGCAGGCTCAGATGTCCTCTAAGTGTCCCCATGATTCAAAAGTATCAAAAATGTTTCAGTGCCCTCTGGAGTACCACAAATAAGTTTGAAGAATGTGTCTTGATGAGTGCCCTTCTAGTGTTTGTAAGCGTAATGCAACACCCTATCAGAAGACCCTTAAAATAGTCTATACTTGGCATTCCCTACAGTATGTGTGCCCTTCAATTGGAAAAGGGCACCCTGTCCCTCTGTGCTAGTTTTACATGACAGTGTTCCAAAAGGGTGTCACTTACAGTACAGAATGCAGTAGAATGCAGCCCTGTACATTGCGCTACATGTGAAAAAGCATAAAGAAGTGCCAACGTACAGTAGGTGTTCCTCTAATGGATAAAATGTGTTCATTGGATTCCTACACAGTTGAATTGAACTCTGCCTCAGATAAAATTTGAAGAGTTCTGATGCAAAACCCTCTTAGTCCATCTCTAAATATATAATTTTATTTAGTATGAGCATGTTTTTTTTTTATCAGAATCCTGTACATTTTTGCCTACAAAATTACTGTATATTTCAGACCAGGAATAGAGTGGTATTTAGCCTATATTATGTGTGGAGACCACCTCATTTTTGGCGGAGGTGTTTAGTGGATCTTGCACTTAACTCTTTTAATTCTACTCATTATTGTTTTTAAATTAATTATGAAATGCGTACAAATATTTAACACTGTAGTATACCTTAGCCACACTGCTAAGACTAATATGATTACCCTTTATAGAGAAGGTTTATCTACAAATGTTGGCCCTACTTAAAGAATTACTCTTTACGTTGTCTTTGTTTTAAATCTTGATCATGATGTAGTGTTACTGAACTACTGTAATGTAAATGAGAACCAACACACAACATGACAGTACCAGCATTTATTAAGAAAATATCTTAATCATCTCATTATGCAAACTCATTGTCTATACTTGCCTTGTCTATAATGACAGTTAAAACATGTACAGTATACCGGTAATCCAATGCTAATGCTTAGCACAGAGAGCAATATGGGACAATGAGGAGAGTTGTTGCTCACATACTTGCATCAAGTGGAGTGGCTTTCCTAATGGATGCCGCTGCAGTGTAAAATGATAGGTGCCTTTGCAATGGGCTAAACTTTAGGTTCTCTTCTCATGTTCTCTTCTCATGCGGCAAAAAAGAAAGTGAAACCAAATTCCAACATTTAGATCCTGGTTTGTATCCAAATAACCATGACGATAAGGTATGGTGACCCTCTACCCTGTCTGAAAGTCTGAGGCATATTGGACCAGTAGTGTAAGGGTGTACTCACACTAGGCAATTCGTACTGTACCCGAGTACACTTGGCCCCTAAAGTCCGGTTCATTTGACCAGTGTGATCGCCTCGTTCCGTACCGGGGTACGGTACACTAGTACACTTGGAGGAGGTGGACTCTGGTACGGTACGCATGTAAGCACAGGATGTCATTAATGACGAAATAAGCAATAACGTTCCAATTAACAATCACACGTTTATTTGCATAAAGATTCTAGAACACAGCAACTCAATCGTACCCAAGTGCGGTTTGATATACAGTGTGAGTGCAGACCAGGGACCAGAGGCAACCGTGTTCCAGTATGGTACGGGTGAACCGTACCTAGTGTGAGTATGCCCTAAGTTATGCAAGTGGACACACACATTCCTTTCATGCCATGGGCAAGAGTATCAATAATTGAGTTATGTTAGGATGTCTTTCAGGTCGTCCAGCGCTAGTTCAAAAGATTTCATGACCACAGATGTCAGAGCGATAGGCCTACTGATGTTCAGTCCTGGAGCATTTGAAGCAGGATGGAACACCATCACAGCTCAAGGGATTTGTTGAATATCTACAGTATGAGGATAGGAGCCAACTGCTCAGCACATGCTTTCAGACAGGAGGGGGAAACCTGATGCTTTCCTGATGTCTTGGTGCTCTCCAAATCTTTTCTGTACTTTTGTTCACTCATCCATGTATTTTGGATGTATATACTATCTTTATTGTTTTATGAGTTTTCCAGTTTATTTAATCTTTTTATACCTGTGATTAATCACAACAGTAAAGCCCACAACAGTAAAGTTTGTTGTTTGTGCTAAAGGAGTGTGACTTTACCATACTCTTGTTTCACATCTCTCTAAACTGGTAGTCATTTTCAAGAAGACATGACACAGACAGGACTTTAATTTGCAGGTTTGTTTATTGTTTATATTCTTTGCATGGTGTGTCGTAGGAGTAGAGGACCCAGAGGGGAGATGAAGCAGGTTTACAGGTTAGTCGTGGCAAGGAGCCAACCAACCCACACCGAGCAGGAATGCAGGGGATACAGGAGGGATTCCATGGATACAGGTAAACACTTCATTGGGGGGAGGATGGGGGGTGGCGTCCTTTCTACTGGTCATCAGCCACTCCAGAGATTGGGAAGATATGTTCCTGAGTGTCGCTCAGAATCTTGTCCTCATCGGTCTCAATTGTTCTAAATGCAAACAAAGATAGGGGTTGAATTGCTTCCTAATATTCACAGCATGTGTGCACGTTGGTTGTGTGTGTGTGTGTGTGTGTGAGAGAGAGTCATGAAACTCATCAGATTTAGCACATCCCTTGCTGCCGCGCACAAGGCTTCAGATCAACGTCAGTTTACCTGATCAGGAGGGTCTTTTTCTCGGTCATCTCCTTGGAGAACTCCGACTTGCTGCTGGAAGACATGGACATCGCCTCATTGGTGGAGGACACGGTCTTGGACATCCCATTGGACGAGGACATCATGGAGGACATCCCGTTGGACGAGGACATCATGGAGGACATGGTCTTGGATTCCGTCTCCATGGACCCTGATGTCTTGGAGGCGCTCATGGTGGAACTCATACCACTTGCCATAGCGACACCTCCAACCATGGTGGACATGTCATTGGACGAGGACATGGTCTTGGATTCCATCTCCATGGACCCACTCACGGCGCTGGCGCTGCCACTGGTGCTGAAGCCGCACGCCGAGGCACTGACTGACCCCGATGTCTCTGTGGCGCTCAGGGACGAACTCTTACCACTTGCCATAGCGATGCCACCAGTCATATCAGTGCCCATGCCAGCACTTTTGCCACTAGCGCTCATAGCGCTGCCACTCATGGCGCCCATGCCCTTGGCACTGCCAGCACTCATCCCTGCGCCCATGGCGGCTATGCCACCACCCATGCCGCTGCCCATCAGAGACATGCCACCAAACCGCACCATGGTGCCCAGACGAAGGTCCTCGCCCTCGATCAACTTCCTGCAAAAAAAGTGAATAGGGGCAAAGATCGTTAAGGGCTGAGCAAGATACTTCATCAGAAGCCACTTCCTGGAACCCGAATCGCAAGAGGGAGGGGGGGCAAAATCCCCCTTTATGCAGAGTTGTTGCATTGAAGTCTATTGACATGACACGCATGACACACCCCCTTTATGCAGAGGAAGTGATCCATAGACATGAACTACGACGACGTATCTTGCTCCGCCTTAAGGATCTTTGATAGGGGGTATGAGTTTGATGCCCACAGCTGTGCCGGCAGCAGAGCACTGTGAGAAGGTCATGGGTCATCTGTAGGTGCTGTAACAGCCTCACAAAAGATGTACTAAATGGACAACTGGTTCAGCTGAAACTTGTGTGTATTCTCCTAATTGATTTATTGTGCCTCTACTCTCCTAACAAAAAGACATTGGTCTGATCAGAATGGATAACATGAAGAAACATCTCACCTGTAGGTGGTGATCTCAATTTCCAAGGCCATTTTGGCATTAAGCAGGTCCTGGTATTCCTTCATCATCATGGCAATCTTTGCCTTGATGCCCTGCAGTTCCAGCTTCACAGCCTCCATTCGGGCCTGAGGGAAAAGCATTGGTCAGTATAAGACAACAAAGATGTTCGACTTGGGACAGGTACTAGCCATACTGATGATTATGGTGCTGTTGGAAACAAGATGGCTGATCTCACCCGGAGGTCTTCCTCCTCCTTACTGTAACGTTCCCGGGCCTCGCGGATCTGAGCCTCCAATGCCTCATTCCTAGTCTTCAGAGCCTCCAGGTCACGTTCCTTGTTCGCAATCTACTCACACACACACACACACACACACACACACACACACACACACACACACACACACACACACCATGAGATGTCGCTCTCCCAATGTTTGGCTGAGTGTAAAACAGGAGACCTACACTGTAGGAAGTGGTGTTGCTTGAGATGAGAGTAATTACAAGGATGAGATTAGAGCTGCCACTCACATCTCTCTTCACCCCTGTCATCTCCTGTCTTGCGCTGCGTGATCTATCCACATGCCTTGTTGATACATGATTCATGTCTTGGAATTTGTTCTTGTACCAAGAGTCCATTTCCTGCCAATGCACAGACAAATCTTGGGTTTACAAAGAAAAATGTCATCTTTGTCAAGATTTTAGCATAAACAGTTCATCTCTTGAAGCAGTATTTGTCATTTTCAAGTGTCCTAATTTCTCCAGCACAGGCTTCTGAGCTGTGGTGTGAAGACAACCTGTAGGTTCTTGGCGGCGATGCTGTCGTATTGTGATTGGATGTCCTTGAGTGCAGATGACAGGTCAGGCAGAGCGTATGCCACCTCCACTTTAGATATGCCACCGTAGATCTGAGCCATCAGTTCTTCAATTTCCTGAGGACAACAGATACCATAGTATGTCAACAGTAACAGCAATACAAAAGGCCATCATCACAAGGTTTAGGTGCACCTGTGTTTGGACTAGCACAGTGGGAATAGGCTAATTACATCATGTCTGAGAGACATTATGTGTTCAGCATCAGTCATCTTCATCGTGTTAGTGAGTATGTCGAATGATTTGGTGTGTGTGTGTGTGTGCAGGTGGGGGAATTGTACAGTACCTGCTTGTGAAGCCTCTGCAGGAACTCCAGCTCACGCTCCAGGTTGTCCAGTTGCTTCTCCAGGGCAATGCGGGCAGCAGTGGCAGCATCAACATCCTGAGCAGCACAAAATAATTACAAATTACTACAGTAGTTCAGTTACGAACCACAACAAGCATAAGGTGAACGACACTGAGGCAACAAACTGGAATGAGCAGGTTCCGTAAGGTTACCCTTCAGCACTAGTTCTGCATACACTCATGCACAGTCCAGACATGTATTAGGGAAATGGTGTGTTCATTTTAAATGCAAATATTAATGTGATGATCAAGTGAGCTCATATGTACACCGAAGGAGCAGGCAGTGTGGGGACTTACCGGCCGGAATGCTTCAATATCCATCTCAACCTTCTTCCTGGCCTCCACAGCCTCCTCATACTTAGCCTTCATCATCTCCAACTCACCAGCCATGGCATTCTTTGCAGCAAAGGCCAAATCCTACAAGCAAGATCAGAGGAAGAGAACAGAGGCCAAGAGTAGACCTCAGTCATCAGCTGAACTTGAGCTTAAAGTGATATGAAATGATCTCATGTTCCTCTCTGCATTCCTCAATAATGTCACTGTTCAAGGGTTTGGTGATTCCAAAGCTACAACTTGGAATCATTTGTGATTTGACTTACACAGCCAATCCATTGCAATCACCAAGTGATTGACAACACAACTTCTGCACCCAAACTCTTGCCTTCCCTGCTTCTTCACCACCCTGCACTATCACCCTGCCCACCCAACCCCACCTCACACACACACACACACACACACACTCTCATTAGCACGTTGTCACTAATGAGATCCTCGGGCTCTTCCGGTGTGTCCCACTCACCCTCTGCATCTTCATCTGCTCGGCCACTCTCATCATCTCACGCAGCTGCTCCTCGTACAGCTTACGCAGGCCAGACGGCTTGGTGTAGCGGTTCTGGATAGCATCAATCTCCGCCTCAAGCAGCTTGTTCTGGGACTCCAGGGAGCGCACCTACCACATACACACACACAGGGTCAGGATTAAGATCACAGATGAAGACAGGCTTTGTGAGAGTGGCTAAAGAATCTTTCCTACCTTCTCAATGTAAACGGCCAGGCGGTCATTGAGAGTGATCATCTCCTGCCTCTCGCTGGTGCGGGTGCTCTTGAAGGCCTGGTTCTCAGCGGCTGCTGCATCCAAGTCCACACCTCCCATGCCAACGCACAGAGCACCCATGCCAACCACGCCACCCATGCTGGCACCCATGCTCGCCCCACTGTGAAAGGAAACAGCCTTACTTAGAACCACATTTAAGAATGTCTGACATTTATGACGATGTGTTCTATGTTGCATGCATTCTGTCCTATCTGATAGTGGCAGCAAAACACTTGGTTTGTGCCTCTGCGCCTCCGATGATAGCGTTCTAGAGTCTTAGCTTCTCATCTGAGTGGAGTGAAAGGTTAAGCGGTTCCTACCCAGCCATTCTGCGGGAGGCGGACACCGCTCTCCGTCCCATGCTGCCGCTGCGGCTGTAGCTGGCCGAGCGAGTGCGGACGCTCCGGCGCGTTGGAGACGGGCTGGAGACCCGCACCTGGAGAGCGGTGGAGGACGAGGAGCAGGCAGCCAGAGCGCCCTCGAAGTGGCGCCGGTACGAGGAGATCCTTTCCGGGCTTCGACTCATGATGACTCCCTGGGGTTGGTTGCTTTGATACTTCCGATGCTGATCGTTGATGACACACTGTCCCTCTCCTTCCAACGGCCCTTTTTATACGGTTGGTAGTTCTTTGGCCCATCCTACCCAGCATGGAGGAATCTCGTACCTCAATACAGCATGAGCGCAAAAGTGCCCCTTCAGTCATCTAACGGACACCTGTGAAGAGGTTTAAAAATAGTGGGGTGAAGAGGTGTTATTAACAAGCTATGGGTAGTCCTCTCCCATGATCAAAGGACACATGCAGGCCAGCATCAGTGTCTGATATATGCAGATGATATTCGGACTGAAACCAATAGATTTTTGGGTTAACGCATGAATTTAGAGGTGATAGGTTAGCCAATGATATGGACCAGAGAGATACCCAATTTTAATAATAAGTCATCAAATGTCATCACCTGGAAAGTGATCTGTGGCTGACTCGCTGGGTGATTTCCATTATGTGTCCATATTGTGTTTAAAGCAACCCTGTTGCACGGTCTGATCAGGCTGCACTGCCTGTGAGCCCATCAAGTTGGGTCATTCTTCTTCATCTATAACGGTAAGAATACTAGCAGGCTCAGGTGTCCTCCCAGTGTCCCCATGATTCATGTGTTGATGTGTTAAAGGGCCCTCAAAAGTGTCAGAAATGTTTCAGTGCCCTCCAGTAGATAACTTTATTGTCCCCGTGGGGCAGTTGGGTTTGCGGCACAGTCGCCAGGCTCTTCATGACAGGACATCAGACATAGGACACAAACAAGTAGTCTGTACATCAGACAACATTAGGGCTTCGAGCTTGTAACCGGAGGGTCGGCGGTTCGATCCCCGACCAGTCCAGGGCTGGTGTACCCTTGAGCAAGGCACCTAACCCCTCCCTGCTCCCCGAGCGCCGCTGTTGGGCAGGCAGCTCACTGCTCTGGGTTAGTGTGTGCTTCACCTCATTGTATATTCACTGCGTGCTGTGTGGGTTCGCTGATTCACGAATTGGGATAAATGCAGAGACCAAATTTCCCTCACGGGATCAAAAAAATATATAGTCTATACATGAAGAACATACATTACATGCGGCAATACACTATATACCCTTGGATATGACCAGGCCAGCTGGACATCTAGCTGATTTTTCACTGATTTAAGTCTTTTATGGTTTGTGGTACAAAAGAGAATTTGGATCTGTTCTTGGTCAGACAGGGTGAGCAGAAACAACTTCTATGGCAGTAGTTTCAAATGAGATGTCAGGGGCTGTGTATAGTCACAAACAATGTTATTGGCCTTTCTCACCAGTCTTTGTTAATGTGTTCAGTGCTCGGCAGTAGCTTGCTGGCAGTTGTAACTGTTTTTCTGTGACTCAGTGGCATTTCTATCAGGAGCCCCTTCAAATACTTGCCGTTCCCTATGTGTGCCCTTCCATTGGAAAAGGGTGCCATGTGGAGTGCCCTCTCTACATGACAGTGTTCCAAAGGGTGTCACTTATAGTAAAGAATGCAGCGGAATGCAGCCCTGTATATTGCACTACATGTGAGAGAGCACAAAGAAGTGCATACTGATGGTGTTCCTCCAATGGATGAAATGTGATGCAGTGAAGTGAAGTACGGTCCTATCACAGTAAAAACAAAAGTCTTAAATTGAATCTAAATTGAATTTAACTCTCCTTCAGATAACATTTGGAGAGTTCAGATGCAAACCCCTCAAAATCTGTCCCTAAATCCATAATGTTTTTCTATATGAGCCTATTTTATCAGGTTCCTATAGGTTTTTGCCTACAAATCAATATTTCAAACCATGAAATTAGTATTATTTATTGCTATATGTATCTGTAACTCATTTTTGACATAGGTGGCATTTAGAGGACCTTGCACTTGAACTAATTTTGTCACACTCACAATCAGTGTATGGTCATTGCCAGATTTTCAGAGTTAATTCTACTATGATTACCTAAAGTACTGTAGATCAAACTACACATGTCGTCCCTACTTCAAGAATCACATTATAATGTGTAATATTGGACCAAACTATCTTTACTGTGTCTTTGTTTTAAATCTAGATCATATGATGCAGCATTGATGAATTACTGTAATGTAATATGAAATGAAAACCAACCCAACAACACAACATGGCACTACCAGCATTTATTTTAAAATATCTTAATCACTTCATTACAAACTCATTGCCCATAATTGCCTTGTCTATAATGACAATAATAAAACACGTATGCACCGGTAATCCAATGCTAATGCTTACCACAGAGAGCAATATGGGACAACGAGGAGAGTTGTTGTTCACTCCATACTTGCATCAGGTGGAGTGGCATTTCCTAATGGATGCCCCTGCAGTGTAAAATGATACAGGACGTGTCTTTGCAATGGGCTAAACTTGAGGTGCCTTACAGGTGCCCTTCTCATGGAAGGAAAAAATCATGAACTGTCCTCTTAGCACTGCGGCACAATGAAGTGCCCTTGCAATGGAAAGGAGTAGATTTCAGTAAAAATGAGATGTAGTGCCCTACAGTCCTCCTTACCATGTGCACTTTAGGTGCGTTTTCCCCAAAGTCGGTGCCATGATGACATGTGTGTAGGGGTGCCAGCAGAGGTGTAGTGATAGAATCAGAGGTGTAGTGATAGAATCAGAGGTGGGTAAAGTAAACAATGAATTCTGCGATCATAGTAAGGTGGACAGCGCCATGCGGCATCAGGTTTTTAAGAAGGCATTCAGAACACATGTTTGATGATGATGGTGGAGGTTATTGTCCAATGTTTATAACAATACCAGTGGTATTAAATAGTGTTGATGAGTGCACATAAGGTGAATGTGGATATTGTGAATTCTGAATGTTAAAAGTATTGGTGAATTTATTCAGTTTTATTTTTATTTTATTTAGTCTTAATTCCAATCTTTCTATCAAGTCATAGGCTGTCTTTAGCTTGACTGTTTCTGTTTCAAACGATGCAAATATTGTACATTTAGCTGCCAGAATTAAAACAATTCCCGGGGGAGATCATCCAGACCCCACTTCAGGTCTGACCGGCCAATTCTTGCCTTTTTATGTCATTTTGTTCACTCATCCTTGTATTTCATTTGTTTTATGTACTATAGCCTGTATATTTAATATTCTGTGAGTTTTCCATTTTCTTTAACCTATTTATACTTTTGATTAATCACAACTGTAAGGCCCATTAGTAACTATACTGTAGCTCCTGTAGTTTTCATGTTGTTTGTGCTTTACAGAATTGTGACTTGCTTACTCTTGTTTCTCTTATTTCACATCCTAGAGGGCAACGGGTAGTAATTTTCAACAAGACATGACACAGACAGGACTCAAGACTTGGGAATAATTTGCAGGTTTGTTTATTGTTTATATTCTTTGCATGGTGTGTCGTAGGAGGAGAGGCCCCACAGGGGAGATGAAGCAGGTTTACAGGTTAGTCGTGGCAAGGAGCCAATCAACCGACACCGAGCAGGAATGCAGGGGATACAGGAGGGTTGCCATGGATACAGGTAAACGCTTCACTGGGGTGTTGCTTCTTCTTACTGGTCGTCGGCCGCTCCAGAGATTGTGAAGGTTCGCTCCTGTGTGTCGCTCAGAATCTCGTCCTCATCGGTCTTAACTGTTCTAAACGCAAACAAAGATAGGAGTTCAAAACCTTCCTCACATTCACTGTATGTGGGTGTGCGTGTGTGTGTGTGTGACAGCGCAAGGCTTCAGATCGACGTGAGTTTACCTGATCAGAACAGTCTTCCTCTCGGTCATCTCCACCGCCTGGTCCTCGGAGAACTCCGCCTTGCTGCTGGAAGACATGGACACCGCCCCATTGGTGGAGGACACGGTCTTGGACATCCCATTGGACGAGGACATCATGGTGGACATCCCGTTGGCCGAGGACACGGTCTTGGATTCCGTCTCCATGGACCCTGATGTGTTGGTGGCGCTCATGGACGAACTCATGCCACTTGCCATGGCGACGCCTCCAGCCTTACCAGTGCCCATACTGGCGCTCATGGCACCGGCACTTTTGCCACTAGCGCTCATAGCACTAGCGCTCATACCCATGGCACTGCCATTCATGACTCCGCCAGCACTCATCCCACCAGCACTCATGCCCATGCCCCCAGCGCCCATGGCAGCCATGCCACCACCCATGCCAGCACTCATACCGCTGCCCATCAGAGACATGCCACCAAACCGCACCATGGTGTCCAGACGAAGGTCCTCACCCTCGATCAACTTCCTGCAAAAGAGTGAACAGGAGGTGTGAGTTTGGTGCCCACCACACCTGTGCTAGTAGCAATGCAGCACTGTGAAGAGATTAAACTTGTTATGCGTGTTCTCCTAATTAATTTATTTTACCTCTACTAACAAAAGGTCACTGGTCAGAATATATAACATGAAGAAACATCTCACCTGTAGGTGGTGATCTCAATTTCCAAGGCCATCTTCAAATTAAGCAGGTCCTGGTATTCTTTCAACATCATGGCAATCTTTGACTTGATGCCCTGCAGTTCCAGCTTCACAGCCTCAATTCTGGCCTGAGGGACACACAGTATTGGTCAGTATAAGACAACAAAGATGTTCGACTAGCCATATTGAAGATTATGGTGGTGTTGGAAACAAGATGGCTGAACTCACCAGGAGGTCTTCCTCCTCCTTCTTATAGCGTTCTCGGGCCTCACGGATCTGAGCCTCCAATGCCTCATTCCTAGTCTTCAGTGCCTCCAGGTCACGCTCCTTGTTTGAAATCTACACACACACACATACACCATGAGATGTCGCTCTCCCAATGTTTGGCTGAGTGTAGAACAGGAGACCCAGGAAGTGGTGTTGCTCGAATTAAAGATGAGAATAATTAGATATCTTATAATAATTAAAGATGAGAATCATTAGAGCCGCCACTCACATCTCTCTTCACCCCTGTGATCTCTTCTCTCACACTCCGTGCTCTATCCACGTGCCTCGTTGACTTTTGAGTCATGTCCTGGAATTTGTTCTTGTACCAAGAGTCCATTTCCTGCCAAAGTGAAGACAAACAGCGGGTTACATCTTGAACATGACCTGACAAATTATTTTGAATTAACATGAAATGACATTTACAAAATCAAGTGTTGTCTTTGTCTAGATTTTAGCATTTCACAGTTAACAATATTTTCTCCAGCACAGGCTTCTGAGCTATGGAGTGCAGACAACCTGTAGGTTCTTGGCGGCGATGCTGTCGTATTGTGATTGGATGTCCTTGAGCGCAGCCCCCAGGTCGGGCAGGCCGAACGCCACCTCCACTTTAGACATGCCACCGTAAATCTGAGCCATCAGTTCTTCAATTTCCTGAGGACAACAGATGCCATAGTATGTCAATAATAACAACAATACAGGCCCCAGCTGTGGCGCAACTGGCTGGGGCAACTGCACCGCACGCCGGCGACCTGGGTTCGATTCCTTCCCCGTGGTCCTTTCCGGATCCCACCCCCGCTCTCTCTCCCACTCACTTTCTGTCTCTCTCCACTGTCACTGTCAATAAAGGCATAAAACACCCAAAAATTGTACTAAAAAAGACAATAAAAATACCATTATCAATAACAATAACAAAGACCATCATCACAAATGCTTTAGGTGCACCTGTGTTTGGACTATCACAGTGGGAATAGGCTAATTACATTCAGCATCAGTCATCTTCACCCTTTTAATGTGTACAATTAAGGTGAATGTGTGTGTGCGCGTGTGTGTGTGCAGGTGGGGGGATTGTACAGTACCTGCTTGTGAAGCCTCTGCAGGAACTCCAGCTCACGCTCCAGGTTGTCCAGTTGCTTCTCCAGGGCAATGCGGGCAGCAGTGGCAGCATCAACATCCTGAGCAGCACAAAATAATGACAAATTACTACAGTAGTTCAGTTACGAACCACAAGAGGACATAGACCTTTCCCGAAGCACAACGTGAGAGGCACTGAGGCAACCAACTGAAAAGAGCAGGTCCTGTAGGTTTACCTTTTAGCCATTTTAAAAGCAATTAGGAATGTAAAGATAAAAGTGAGCCCAAATATGCACAGAAGGAGCAGGCAGTGTAGACACTTACGGGGCGGAATGCTTCAATCTCCATCTCAGCCTTTTTCCTGGCCTCCACAGCCTCCTCGTACTTGACCTTCAGCATCTCCAGCTGACCACCCATGGCATCTCTAGCAGCAAAGGCCAGCTCCTACAAGCAAGATCAGAGGAAGAGAACAGAGGTCAAGAGGAGAGAGGAAAGGTCAGGAAGAAATGAGTGATACAAAATTATCTGATGTTCCTCTCTGCAATCCTCATTAATGTCACTGTACAAGGGTTTGGTGATTCCAACCACTCCATAACAATCATCAAGTGGATGGGCCATGGACAGCAAGACCATCTGCATCCAAACTCTTGCCCCCCCTGCATCTTCACTGCACTGCACTAGACCTCATCACAACACCCTGTCCACCCAACTCCACCCCGCACACACTCCTTAGCACGTTGTCACTAATGAGATCCTCGGGCTCTTCCGGTGTGTCCCACTCACCCTCTGCATCCTCATCTGCTCGGCCACTCTCATCATCTCACGCAGCTGCTCCTCGTACAGCTTACGCAGGCCAGACGGCTTGGTGTAGCGGTTCTGGATAGCATCAATCTCCGCCTCAAGCAGCTTGTTCTGGGACTCCAGGGAGCGCACCTACCACACACACACACACACACACAGGATCAGGATTGAGATCACAGATGAAGACAGGCTGTACGAGAGTGGCTAAAGAATCGTTCCTACCTTCTCAATGTAAACGGCCAGGCGGTCATTGAGAGTGATCATCTCCTGCCTCTCGCTGGCGCGGGTGCTCTTGAAGGCCTGGTTCTCAGCGGATGCTGCATCCAGGTCCACGCCTCCCATGCCAACGCACAGAGCACTCATGCCAACCACGCCACCCATGCTGGCACCCATACTGGCACCCATGCTCGCCCCACTGGGAAAGTAAACAGCCTTACTACACAAGGAGTAGAACCACATTTAAGAATATCTGACATTTATGTGTACTGGGTTGCATGCATTCTATCCCATCGTGTAAGCTAGTGAAAGCAAGACACCCGGTGTGTGCCTTTGTGTCTCGGGCAACAGTTTTCTAAAGTCTAGGCTATGCTTGTCATCTGAGTTGAGTGAAAAGCGGGCCTACCCAGCCATTCTGCGGGAGCCGGACACCGCTCTGCGTCCCATGGTGCCGCTGCGGCTGTAGCTGGCAGAGCTGGCCGAGCGAGTGCGGACGCTCCGGCGCGTTGGAGACGGGCTGGAGACGCGCACCTGGAGAGAGGTGGAAGACGAGGAGGCAGCCAGAGCGCCCTCGAAGTGGCGCCGGTACGAGGAGATCCTTTCCGGGCTTCGACTCATGATGACTCCCTGGGGTTGGTTGCTTTGTTCCTTCCGATGCTGTTTGTTGATGACACACTGTCCCTCTCCTTCCAACGGCCCTTTTTATACGGTTGGTAGTTCTTTGGCACATCCTATTTAGCATGAAGGAATCTCGTAGACCTACCTCAATACAGCATGAGCACGACAGTGCCCCTTAAGTCATCTAGCGGACGCCCGCGAAGAGGTTTAAAAATAGTGGGGTGAAGAGGTGTTATTAACAAGTTATGGGTAGTCCTCTGCCATGATCAGAGGACATGTAGGCCATCAGATCAGTGTCTGATAAATGGAGATGATATTCGGACTGAAATCTATAGATTATTACGGGGTTTACGCATGAATGGAGAGGTTATAGGTACCCGAATGACAGCCTAAGGAGGACCAGAGAAATATCCAATGCTTCTTGTCTGTGTCATCACCTGGAAAGTAGGCTGTGTTATCTCGCCTGGTCATCTCCATTTCCATATGTGTCATAGTTTACTGTTGTGTTTATAGCAACCCTCTTCGTAGACTGATCAGACTGTCTGCAATCATAGCGAAGATGAAAACTAACAGCCCATCGTGTTCGGTCATCGGTTCATCTTATTTTAAATTTAGTTTACGAGTATTGGCAGAGGCAGAGGAAGAGGAAGGTGATTTCAATTTAATTGTAGTGTAACGTCAGAATATAACATCAACAGTCTGGGTGTGAGACGTCTGGGCGTTCCAGTCAATTAACGACCATTTCTAATTCGTGCGGACTTCGGAGGCTGATCTCAATCACTGTTGACTGGACTTTTGTTCTTCGGAGGAATGTAACGACTAGATGGGTTCATGATGGGCTGTTAGTGTTTGCGTCAGCATCAGTATTAAACACCTCTGTTCAGGCGTGGTCCACGGCATGCAGACTCATGTCAACGCAGTCATAGCCTGATCCCTGCATAAATCGGTGTTATCGCAAAATAAAGTTAGCCTAAACATGAATATAGTTCCAACATGGTTGTGTTATCTCCAAACACCTTGGCCTGATATCTGAAATGCATGAGCCAAATGGCCTCAGTTTTAGGTCTAGAATAAGTCGTTTTAACTTAGGTTGTTTTAAATGACCGCATTTGAATCAGTTTATGTCCTGCAAAACTAACTTTTTGTACATCAAGCCTGTTCATATGAGGGGTTCCTTTAGAAGAAATGTTATATTGCTTTATGTTTGTTTACTTCGTTGTGTGAAAACTAAAGACAAAGTAAGGTAGGCCTCACCATGATCCAAAATTGAAAAATAGGGACTTCCAGATAAATTACATAGGCTGCCGGAACTAATATTATGTAAGACACACGCACCTACCCGAGTCGAAATATATCCTGGACTCGTTTGCTGGGGTACTTCTACTCAGAAGTGTTTATAACTATAGCAGATATTGTTTCGTCTATAAAACTTTGTCCAAATTAGATTTTCTACCTCTCTTTGAACGTGATGGCGGGGAACTTTTGGCAGAGTTCGCATTAGTAAGTATTTTGTAAATACGTCACATATTTAACATTTTATTCATGAAGCTTCGGCTTTGTTATTGAGCTAGCATCTGAAAGGATGCTATCGATGGCTAACGTTAACTAGCTGCAGTAGGCTATTCCCTGAAATGACTTATGTAGTGGACAGTCAAAGTGCTATCCGACTAGGTCCCTGCTTATTAAATATAAGACACCGTGATACTTTAAAATAATAGCAATGAGATTAATATGTCATGGAGGTTGGTCACGGCATTCCTGCAAAACGGTCGCTAACTATATTAGCATAGTGTTTAGATGGCTAACGTGATATTGTGAACCTTATCCATCTAGCTGACTTGAGGACAGTAACGTTACTGTTAACGACAGCCTTTCATGTCAGATCTGAATGTTAAGTAGTTCAGTTTGCTTAGTTCTTTGCTATAATCATTGTTTTACTTTTTAAAAAGCCTTGTTAGCATTACTCTGGTCGTGAAATACTCAGATACGCGACCCTTTCGAAATGAGCAAATCCATGTTCCATCCAAAACCCTCCACCGGACTTCAGCATGTTTTAAAACTAAGCTCACTGTGACTTTGACTCATTTGTGTCCTAATCACTAGAAGACTCATCTTGAAATGACTGACAGCTCTGGAATCTTTTGTCATTGCTGTGCATTTGACGTTTGTGCTGTGATTTTTGCTTTAATGTGTTGTCATTGTTTTGTGGTATTTTAGCTTGCAGTGGGTCTTGGACAAGCAGGACCTGATAAAGGAGCGTCAGAAGGACCTGAAGTTCTTGACGGAGGAGGAGTACTGGAAGTTGCAGATTTTCTTCGCTAATGGTAGATAAGCTATTAATTGAAATAACATTGAATTCAATAAAATTAGTCTACTTGATAAACGTCGTAATTAATAACCTCAGCAAGACCATCTGATACAGCAACACAACACAGCATGTCATTAACTCACCATGTAGCCTACCTTTTTGGCTAAAGGAATAAAAAAAAATATACAGCTAGGGGAGTTTTATTAACATTCTAACAGATTTTGTTCCGGAACAATGTAAGGTTTTGAAATTCCATGTTGAATTCCGTGAACCTTTGATCTCCATTTGGGTTCTCATATTGCCTCATTCAGTACAGAATCATAAGACTCATTAGAACGTTCAGCTTAACTCTTATTTACCGAACCGGCTGAAGAGTTACATTTACTGTATGCTCAATCATTATTCCTCATCTTACAAAGCCCTATATGGGCTTAGTTGTACTCATCTGTGGAACGCAGGTATGCAAAAGGGTGTCAGTTGACTGTCCTCACCAGGGTTCCCACGGGTCAGGGAATTCCTGGAATATCATTGAATTTCAGAATAGGGATTTCCAGTCAAGGAAAGTCAGGGAATTTGGTCAATTGGCATGTACAGTCAGAGAATATCAGGGAATTTGATTAACAGTAAATTATGTAATAGCCAAAACCTGTTGTGTATTCTCATTTCATGTGTGGATGCACCCTTAATGTTTTTGTTTTGCCCGAAACATTTCCAGCTCTAAACATTTACAACATTCTAGAATGCAATATCTTGGCTGGTGGCGTCACCTCAGGCAAACATGCCAGGGAAATGCCGGTTTCAAGGTCATGGAAATTCTGTGTTATGGTCAGGGAAAAGTCAGGGAAAAGTCAGGGAATTTTAAGTCTGACTTAGAGTGGGAACCCTGCCTCACCGTCTGAACCCAGAGAGATCGTCTCATGAACTCGAGGGCGTTGACTTTTCTCGGGTGTGTTTCAGTCATTCAGGCCCTTGGGGAGCACCTGAAGCTCCGACAGCAGGTCATCGCCACGGCAACCGTGTACTTCAAGCGCTTCTATGCCAGGTAAGCTCCCATGGTAATGAGGCTGGTGACACTGCCACATGTGTTGGTTGGTTGACATGGTAATTAAAATAATATGGGCCATTGTTCGCTCATTTCAAAAGTGAAGCGACCAGAATGAACCACAACATGCTGTAGATTTAACCGAATATTAGTCTGTTGAAGAATGACCTGACTAGAGTTCTGTTATCTATACTTTGTCTGGTTCCAAAAAGACCTTTTCATGCAGATTTGGATTCTTATTTGAACATGACTGCTGTTATTTTGACTACTTTTGAGCTTCATATCAACACAGATTTGGATTCTTATTTGAACATGACTGCTGTTATTTTGACTACTTTTGAGCTTCATATCAACACAGATGATTTGGATTCTTATTTGAACATGGCTGCTGTTATTTTGACTACTTTTGAGCTTCATATCAACAAAGGGTGATGTCCAGCTGTGTGTGTGTGTGTGTGTGTTTGTGTGTATGTATATATTGAAATGCAGTGTTTTTGATACTTGTGTGCAGGTACTCCCTGAAGAGCATCGACCCTGTTCTCATGGCCCCCACCTGTGTGTTCCTTGCATCAAAAGTTGAGGTAACCTTTGACCTCCCTACCAGGGTTTTCATATTGCCTCATATTCAGTACAGAAGCATGAATCTCCTATTTTTCCTCATGCTTTGTTTTTTTCTCACATATACTCTCTTGCTTCCTTTCTTCCTCATGAAGGAGTTTGGTGTGGTGTCCAACACCAGGCTCATCTCAGCAGCCACCTCTGTGTGTAAGTTAATATACAGTAAATAGAGTGCCTAAGTGTGATGTCAGATTCCATAGCAACCGAATTTCTGTTCTAGACAAGTGGCTATAAATTCTGAACACGGAAGAATCCCACCGCTGATGGATTTCATTGTTAGACGCTTAGGCAGTACTTGACAAACATTAGTCGACATCAGCATAACATGTCACATGTATGATACTATCTGTGTACAATACATAAGTCACAGTGAAATTGAAATATGTGCATGACTCGGATGTTAAAGCTCATGTTGTTTTTAAATGCTGTGGTGATTTGATTGATATTTTGCAGTGAAAACACGCTTTTCCTATGCCTTCCCCAAAGAGTTCCCTTACAGAATGAACCATGTAAGTAGCAAATTGTTCGATAGGTTCAGTTAGTATATATGCATATATACACATACACATACACACACACACACACACACACACACACACACACACACACACACACACACACACACACACACACACACACACACACATATGTATAAATGTGCACATTTAGTGTGGAGATTGTGATCTAGTGTAATACCTACGAGTCTTGTGACGTCATCTGCTTGTAGAAATACAGGATGGCAAAATAAAAACGTATTGTTTTAGAATGTGTGCCTTGTTTAGTTTCTGCAATTGTGTGTGCGTGTGTATGTACAGTATATAAACATGTTTAATTGTGAGTTTGATAGGGCTTCTGTCCTCTATGCCTGTTTATGTCTTCAGAAATATCAAGTGTGTCCATATCTGTATGCGTGTGTAAGTGCGTGTGTGTGTGTGTAAGTGAGTGTGTGCGTACAAGTGCGTGTGCGTACAAGTGCGTGCGTGTGTGTGCGTACAAGTGTGTGTGTGTGTACAAGTGCGTGTGTGTGCGTGCGTACAAGTGTGTGTGTGTGTGCGTACAAGTGCGCGTGTGCGTGCGTACAAGTGCGTGTGTGTGTGTGCGTACAAGTGCGTGTGTGTGTGCGTACAAGTGCGTGTGTGTGCGTGCGTACAAGTGCGTGTGTGTGCATTCCCGGCGGCCTCTCCTCTGCCCGGCTCCATTAGTCACTCCGGCTCTGGGAGTGTGTCGAGTGGGGCCACCTCGGGCTGCCCCGTGCCGTCACATTCCGCCCAATGTGTTGCCACCCACCTGCCAAAACTGGCAGAGGGGTGAGTCCGTATGCCACCGTCCTGGCACCCCCCACCCCCCCCCCCGCCCCCGCCTCAACCCCACCGCTACCACCACCACCTCCCTCCTCCCTGCCCGCCCGCCCGCCCGCCCGCCACCTCTTCTCATGGCAGTGCCAAGTGCTCCGCCATCACCCGCGCCCGCTTATTAAGTCTGGTATCCAGGCAGCGGCGGCAGGAGCAGGGCGGGCATAGCCGGCGTTCCGCCTGTCCAAATGGCGTGTGGAACATGTATTGATATGCTGTAAGCAGCGCCGAGTGATTAGCGGCGGTCGGGCATCCGCTCAGCGGCACCCCGAGGCACGCCGGGGCCATCCTTCACCCGCCTCACCCTCGCCGCTGAGAGCTGGCGCTGTGGCGCGGCGAGCCTGTTTCCGACTCCTCTCCCCTCGCACTTGTGTCCTGTCCACTGTGCACTGTCCTCTGTGTGTGTGTGTGTGTCTCTCTCTCTCTGTCTCTGTCTCTGTCTCTGTCTCTGTCTCTCTCTCTCTCTCTCTCTCTCTCTCTGTCTCTGTCTCTCTCTCTCTCTCTCTCTCTGTGTCCCTCTCTCTCGGCCGATACTCACACTTTTCCTCTTTATCGCTCCACAGATACTCGAGTGTGAGTTCTACCTGCTGGAGCTGATGGTAAGAGAAGTCTGACTTTACGGCAAACTGCGTTGTTGTGACGTACAGAAGAGCTCTCTTCTCTCGTTGTCACTTGCTCTACTTCAGTCTACAGTCATTGGCCGCGTTTCCCAGATTTGTGAAGAAGCTCGCAAGTGCTCAGAACTTCTTAGGAGCGTTCTTAGCTTTAAAGAGCTTCTTAACGAGTCTGCGAAATGCGACCATTAAAGAACTCATGACGAAATGTTCTGCACATATTGTAGCCTTAAGCTGGTGATACACGGGGCAACATTTTGAGCAGTGTCACATGGTAACGTTCCTCATTATTGTGGTCACATGTTCCCATTGGAATTGGGCAACAATTTATTTACTGGAGAACTTTAATCATCATCTACTGTAGGCAAATTGTCATGATCATCCAATCCGACTAAATGGAACTGGTTATGTGGTTGCCAGGCAAAATTGCTCAAGTTGCCTCAGGTATCATCTCCATAAGATCTTATTTGGATGTTGGAATAGTGATTGATTGACTGATTGATTGACTGATTGATTGATTGATTGATTGATTGTTTTCCTATCTCCTTGGCAGGATTGCTGTCTGATTGTGTACCACCCTTACAGACCCCTGCTGCAGTATGTTCAAGATATGGGGCAGGAGGACATGTTACTACCTCTGGCCTGGTGCGTGCATGTCATTTGGAGTCAGGACTTGTGTGTCTTTACATGTGCGTGTGTGTGTGCGTGTGCGTGTGTGTGCGTGTGTGTGCATTTGCCTGCCTCAGGCTGCTGAGAGCGTGCACATCCTCACCTGTCCAAATGTGTGAGTCTGAGTGACCGTGAGC
This sequence comes from Sardina pilchardus, assembly GCF_963854185.1. NCBI lineage: Eukaryota > Metazoa > Chordata > Actinopteri > Clupeiformes > Clupeidae > Sardina > Sardina pilchardus. The sequence goes on from NC_085005.1 coordinate 29,857,482, forward strand.
GTCTGTTTTTAAATGTTGTATCATATCAGTGTGTGCCTCTGTTTGCAGGAGGATAGTGAACGACACGTACCGAACGGACCTCTGCCTGCTTTATCCTCCCTTCATGATCGCGCTGGGTAATATATGGTTCTCTAGTGTTCCGCCATAACTCTATGTGAACTGCATGTTATCCTCTTGTTCTAAAATGGATACTTCCGGTTTTTGATTCATGATACCGCCGAATACCATTTGAATGTGAAATTAATGATTTATGAATAGAGTATTATAGTTTTCGTTTTATAGTCTTTGTTTGATAGTACCTTGCCAGGTGTATCCAGTACTCTGCCTTGCGTCTGCCTAACAACACCCTTTGGCTGTTCTAAATGACTGGAGCCTACAGCCCCTTGTGGCTTACTGCTTACTTCTGTACACCAAGGCCATGGGTCTGGGTGTAACGTTAAATGTCTTCCCTCTTGTCGTCTTCCTCCTCCAGCCTGTCTGCACGTGGCGTGTGTGGTCCAGCAGAAGGACGCCAGGCAGTGGTTCGCTGAGCTGTCGGTGGACATGGAGAAGGTAAACCTAGTCGTCAGAGGAGACTGAGAAATAGATACAGGGTTCCCACGAGTCATGGAATATCAATCATGGAATTTAGGAATGGAATGTCAGGGATTTTTTTCATCATTTTGAGAACAAAGTTATTGAATATCAGGGAATTTTGCTGTAGCAGTTTGACATTTACTTTCCAAAATACATTAACAAATATTTCCTGTTCTAAAAAAGAAAAAGATTCTTGAACACTACACAACTGTTATGAAATCTTTGGTTGGTATGTTGTACCCTTCACTATATAGTTGGACATTAGAGTGGGAACCCTGTAGATATAATATGATAGATTTAATATTAGATAATGAAGCCTCTCGCCTCTCCAGCATATCCCAGCATGCTGCTGTGAGTTTTGACATGCTGTCTGTCTGATGGCTACATTTGCAGATCCTGGAAATCATTAGAGTCATTTTGAAGCTTTACGACCAATGGAAGAACTTTGACGACCGGAAGGAAATGGCCGCCGTGCTCAACAAGATGCCCAAACCTAAACCTCCACCCAACAGGTTAGCAAGATATCCAAACCTAAGCCTCCACCCAATAGGTTAGCAAGATGCCCAAACCTAAGCCTCCTCCCAACAGGTTAGCAAGATATCTAAACTTAAGCCTCCACCCAATAGGTTAGCAAGATGCTCAAACCTAAGCCTCCACCCAACAGGTTAGCAAGATATCCAAACCTAAGCCTCCACCCAATAGGTTAGCAAGATGCCCAAACCTAAGCCTCCACCTCCATGTTAGCTGGATGGAGCTCACTCAACTACATTCCACTAGTCGGTGCACAGAGGGAGTGTTTCAATCTTCCTCTCAGCAGGGAGCCCTCGCCCCCGCTCCCCCCGGCCCCTCCTCAGTCTTGCTCCTAATGGAGTGTAGATGTTGCCGCCCTGGTGCTAAGAGGGACACTGTATTAGAGTTGAGCAATTGAACAAACTTGTCATTACCAGCGCTGTGGCAGTTTTTCTTGTCACTACCAATACTTAATCATGTCTCAATCGTGCGCTTGTAGTCCGCTAGATGGACTAGACATCGATGTGTGTTGTGGCCCTCTTGTGGAGAATGGATCTGAGGAAACGGGCACGCATACTATTATGATATTTTGGCTTCTGTGTCTGCTGGCTGAATTTCAGCAGCCTGATTTAATAAGTTCTTACTCCCCACCCCCATGCTCTGAAGCCAAGTCAATAAAGAATATGTTTAGCGTAGCAAATGATGGACTTGGAGCCAGTGGAGTTCTGTTATTTATTCTCTGCCATTCCCAACACATAGTGCAGCAAAATATATGAAGCCATGTGCTCCACACAGTATTTTTTGCCTGAATACATTCCCTTGATTCTTGAGTCCACTAATTTTTTTCTCTTCATGTGTTTTCCCTTCCAGCGACAATGACCAGAGTTCCAACGGCAACCAGAACAGTTCCTACAGCCAATCATAGAGTCAGTGCCAATAAGCTACCCGAGAGACATCCAATCAGCATCCCCTCTATCTCTGTTCGTCCCTCCCCCTGTGTGTATATGGAGGGGGTGGGTGTCTGACACCCTCTCAGCCTATCAGAGGAGCAGAAGCAGAGAAACAGACTCATATTGTGCCTGGCCTCAGATGATGATGTGACCTTATGGGGAGGGGGGCAGCAGACAAGACTGTTGGGGGGGTGGGGGGGGTAAAGCCTTGGATTGGTATGGGGTGGAGGAGTGGAATGGAATGTGGAAGGGGTAGTTGTGTTTGTCTGGGGGTTGGGGGGGTAGGGGTAAAAGAACGTTGATGATCCTGACTTCCTTGAGTAAACCCACAGAGCACCTGTTTTAGTGGGAGTTCAGTGGGAACAAAGAAAACTTGATCATTACTGTGTGTGTGTGTGTGCGTGTGTGTGTGTTTGTGTGTGTGCATACGCGTGCATGCGCACGTGTGTCATATGGGATGTTTTCGTTCCTCAGGGAGTAGAGCAGTCCTTTTCCATTTTTCCTAAGCGGACACACATCACCAACTGATTGGCTGGCAGGCTGTAGCAGCTGTCTGATTGGCTCCTCGAATGAAAAGACAAACCCACAAGGAAGCAGTGCTGTGATCTGATTGGAGACTGATGTGTGATGTATAGTTGGGGGTTCATGGGCAGTGTTTGTGTGACGCATCTGCAGCGGTTTTGTTTCCTCATCCAACCCGACCCTCACTACTCCCTTCATAAGCCATCCCATAATAGTGCCCTGTGTTTATTTCTCATTCTAATTTAGCTTCCAATAAATTATATAAATATAATATCAATCGTCGACTGATCAACCCAAACATATTGAGCTCTCTTTTTTTTGTGCTGATATTGACGTACTGTAGTGGTTTGGGTGATTTTTAATCTGTTTTTATTGTTTTGTGATGGTGACATGCTGGTTTAAATCATTCATTCCTGGTGTTCATTGCTATTCTCAAATCAGCTGTAATAATGATTGTGTGGGTGCTTGTGAGGGTGAGTGAGAGAGCGATAGAGACACAGGCCTTATGTACAGTTCTAACCACTGTTTACCATTGACTACAGGGGCTCGCCTATATGAGTTGACCAACTGTGACCGACAGCCCTGTTAAAAACATTATGTCACACATCCCCATACATGCTCAAAGTCTGCTCGCTTTCTTATTGCAAAGTAAAAATTGACTGTTGTGTGTAGAGGCATCTTTTTTTCTGTCGCATGTCTTTCTTGCTTTGAAATATCTGCCTCTGTGTGTTCTGGGATGCCTTGTGAAAGAAAATCGGCTGACCGATTGGTGGAATCTGAGGACAAACCAAAATACCACCTGGACCTGGTCACAGCAGATGATTTTTTTTTTCTTTTCTTTCATGTATTGATTATTTTGTTGTTTTTCCATTTTGTTTTCCTCTACTGCATTGAACTTCCCCCTAGGGGTGACTGTGATTTTTAAGTGGTCAATATTCGAATTCACTGCATTTATCTCACAAACCACGCTTTTGCTGTTACTTGAAAGTTGGGCTAAGTTAACCGATGTCGAGTAATAAAAATGAACCGTTGTGGTACAAATGGTTTGCTTGGGCGTCTCTGTCAGCAGTTCCAGGTTATTTAAGCGAGTGTCCCTGACGAGTCAGAATGTCACTTACATGATTAAACCAGACACGGCAGCGCAGCGACATCTGCTGTTCGGCTGGCGGTATGTGCGTCGCCGGCTATTTGTTTACTTTTGCAACAGGACAGAAGCTGTTATGTAATATTCAGAAATTAAAAGGGTCCTGGCATAGGTAGCGTTTTGTGGGCTATTGATGCCCTAATAGCCTATAAGATGATAGTTTGAGGTGCTGGAATGTGATAAGCTGTAGGTGTTTTTCAAGGATAAGCGGCGATGGACTCAGTAGCCTGTGTGTGTCCGTGAGCGAGGTGGTGGTGGTGGGGGGTGAGTTTGCTGCTGAGCAATACACTCCTCGTGACGTCACGCCTCCTCTGCCAGACAGCGGCGGTGCTCGGCTGCGGAGGATGCCGACCCCGACGCGGGGACGACAGCCAGGCGAGATGCCCGCTTCCCCCGAGCTCCCAAGTCCCGAACCGGCCCTCGCCGAGAACCATTAGCATCCATGAAGCCTCCCTTGCTGAAGCCTGAAGGGGCCAAAGGGCGGAAAAAGGAGACGAAGAAAGAAGAATGTACTGGAGAATAGGGTTCGCCTGGTCTCCCGCCTGTGTGGTTGATTTTGGCCGGAATCAGAGCTTCTCCTTCGGCCTGTGCGGCTCGGATGAGCGGTATTCGTTGTATGGGTACATCATCGCTTACCCCTTGCAGGACTACGCAGGGATCATGTCGGCGCTGGGCTCGGATTCCTGGTGGAGGAAAACGCTCTATCTGACCGGGGGAGCTCTCCTCGCTGCCGCTGCCTATCTGCTGCATGAGCTGCTGGCTATTAGGTAGGCTACCATAGACATTATGACTGAATGGCAGAGGGAGATCACGACTCACTGTTAATTTCGTTTGATCTGTATTTTTTGGGGGGTCGATTATGCGTGTGATTGGTAAAGTAGCGTAAATTTACAAATGTATGATGGTCCTTGTGTAATTTTGCCATTTGAGGGCGCTGGGCGCGGTGATGCTTTGGGGAGGAAGAGGTTGCGGTGGGAGGGGGGGGGGGGGGGGCATGAGAGATGGAAAAAAAGAAAAACGTTGAGAATAGCGCTCGTGAGTCCATGAGTCGAGTAAACGTGATGTAAGAGCGCGTTTGAGGCATAGTCCGTGTCTCCCTAATGACTCGCACGAGCGGAATAACCCAACCGTTTCGGCTGTTGTAGGCTCTTTTTTTTCTTTTCGAAAGGACGGGTACTCAGTCTGGAAATGGTATTTTATTCAAAGCCGGATGCTGAATATTAATGTGATTGGGACATTTGAGTTAGCTGTCCAAAGAGCATATTTTTGGCTTTTTCAAGGATAACAGTGCCATGGGGGCATTTTCAAAGATGTCTACTCGTGTTATTGTCAAGAGCGGCCCTGGAGGAAACACTGCAGTTGTGTCAGAATGACCTCTACCGACCTCTCACGTGAGAGATGGTTATTAACAACCATGGCCACTATTGACAGGGACGTAGGCTAAGCCTATTTGGCCTAACGATAACATGGTTTGACGTTGTGTTTTAGTCTAGCAAGTCCTACTTAGCAGTCTACAGAGGGACACCTCAGGAAAACTGCAGTGATGTGATGTGGGCCGTAATCCACAATCCCATACAATATAAAATGTCAATATGAAAAATAAACATACGTGACGTAAAGCTATATGATATGTAAAAAGTCGTTTGAGAAGTCTTCACGAAATGGTTATCTATTCCCTTTTAATTAATTTGGTTTCATACATTTCGTTGAATCAGTGCTGTTATTGTAAGGTCATTTGAAGGCTCTTTGATTGCAGCCAGTTCACATAGCAACAAAATTTAGCAACCAAGGCAGTAAATGTTCCATGATGCGAGGTCGAACATATTTTTCAGCACCCCTCTGAGGCGAACAGCTCCCATCTGTGTTGCATGCGCACACGCACATGAGCGCTTTAGGGCCCCCTCGTGAGATCCCAGCTAAAAGGGAAAATGAGTTTATGCACAGCCAGGGCTGGACTGGGACCAAAAAACGGCCCGGGCATTTTTGGCCATAGTGGCCCACCATGATAATTTACACGATAAAACATATGTGCACACTGTTTTGTTTGTAAAAAATATTTAAGTAAACTGCAGTAGCCTGCATGGAAGCGAGTAGGCTAGCCTACCCTTGCTAAAAAAATATTAATTATTATTATACTCTCTCTCTCTCTCTCTCACACACACACACACACACACACACACACACACACACACACACACACACACACACACACACACTAGAGTGACCTTTAAACCAGCAAGGATGAGGTTGTGCACAAAACTCATGCTATTAAATGCTTCACTAAATAAAACCTGCTATAATTTATGTTGAGCATTTGCACAGTTTTAGCCAACAATTCACCTTGATACTATTTAGTGAAGATGTATAGGCTACACATCCCAAAACATTTTCATTGTTAATTCCATGGGCTATCACCATTCCTGTTTCATTCCATGCGTCTGACTGCATGTCTGTGTGTATGGGTGTCTGCTTGTCGCAAAGAAATGTGATAGTTTGCTTGTTGTACTGCGTCAAGATTGACA
>NC_085005.1:29871205-29883705 GCF_963854185.1 Sardina pilchardus
AGCTCGGCCTCGTCCTCCCACCTGCTGGACCTGGGCCTGTACTCACGGACCGACACGTTCCAGGACGAGTCCAACACACACACCCACACCCACACGCCCACGCCACCGCACACACACACACACACACACCCACTAGACTCCAACCTGACCACGCCCGACAGTGACCGCACGGGCCAGTCGCTCTTCGACTCCGACATGGACACCGAGGCCTCAGACATGGATCTGCTGAAGGGTTAACGTTTCCCACAATGCCTTGCACGGAGCCCTCCTGTACTCATTCGCCAAACTCCCCCCCCCCCCCCTCCCCCCTTCTCCTGCCTTCCTCTGGAAGAACAACCCTATGAGGGGTTGATGACTGCATCACAAAGATTACACAGATGATGATGATGATGATGGTGATGATGAAGATGATGGAGGTGGAGAAAACTAAAGCATTTAAGAATCAGGGGGGGAAAAGAAGGGGAAAATAGGCAGGAACTGAGAGAGAGAGAGAGAGAGAGAGAGAGAGAGCAAGAAAGAGAGAGAGAGAGCAAGAAAGAGAGAGAGAGAGAAAGAGAACGAGAACGGGAGTCAATGACGCCGTTGCTGAGTAACTCCGCCCATGGTCAGGTGACGTCCTCGATGCGGCCCGTCGTTGCTACGGCAGCATGTCCACTCCACCCCCCCCAGCCGGTCTGTTTTTAGAGTTTTCTAGAGTCCGCGCCTCTCAGATGCCTTCAGTTGGTCCAGATCTCAATATGCCATGAGGACGTTACTCCTACTATGCCTCCTAGTGACCATAGCGTCAGTTTGACATTGACGTGCTTCTTAAGGAATTCTACGGTACACGATCTCACAAACTCAACCCATGCTTATTGTGTGTGTGCTGTTTGTGAGCCTCTTATGCGTGTGTTGTGCGTGATTGGACGGGTCTACGCGCTGACCGTCTGGGCTACTAACCACCTCCTCAGCCCAGACGGCCATACTGTAGGTCCTGCACTGCATCTAGCCTTGATCAGCTCGGGGACCACGTTACACTGAACTAGCATGATCAATGGAAGATGACTGAACAAGTCTGAGAATAACAGAATGGGATACTTAAATTATGGGAGAAAAAAATAGTTATATCAACTAATATTAACACATTTGATAATCAATTCAGCAGTATAAATAATAGGAATGGTCATTAATACCTACTAGTGTACATGACGAGCTTGTTTCAGTGACATCTTGAAGTGCTTTTGCAGGGGTTTGTGCGGCTTTTCCCATCTCCCACTCTACAGAGAGCATGTGGTCCAGACCAGTGGTGTCAGAGGCCCGTTAGTGGACCTTAGTGGACCTGCCTTGCCTTGCGAGAGCCCATGCATGCTTACTGTCCGAGGGGCCTTCCAGCGGAAACGTCTGGATTGGACCGAGGAAAAACAAGGAATTACGAAAACACACAGGAGCCCCTGAGACGTGTGTGTGTGTGTGTGTGTGTGTGTGTGTGTGTGGTTTGAGCTGGGGTTTCTTTCACTGTTTATCCGTCCTCTGTAGTTTGTGTGGCATGTAAGTGTGTGTGTTTTTTTTTTTTTTTTTTTTCAGAGCAGTTGAGCTGAGCTTAACTAGTGAGGTGCCTACTGATAGAGAGGGCAAATGTGAGAGAGGGGGGTAAACACGAGAGGGTAATTAGGGGTGACCCTGAGTCTGGTGGAGAATGGCATGGGTGGTGCTGTCTGTGTGGTCTCCGGGTAGATGGATCTGTGCAGGTGTTTGTCAGGCATCAGACACCCATGCTGTCCATTGAGAGAGATGTTGCATACCTGATGCCTTTAGGAGCAATTTAGCAGTGACTTCTCAAAACCGCCATTGCGTTGGTCAGATGTTGGCCAGTCCCTTACAGAAATGCTTCAGTTGATGGACTGTGGCCAACGCATGAGAAATCCAGAGTCACGTGAAATTAATAACATTTTAGCTCAAATGTATTGACACGTGGTGCACAAAAAAAAAAGGGAAAATTTACAATATTACAATTGCTACTGAAATTTACCAGTCATCTACGAATCCAAGAAGCGCTGGTGTTTGTGACTGAAGTTTACTTGAGGTGAAGTCTCTTAAAGCCTTATGTTGGACAGCCACATGCCATCCCAAAGAGAGGGCGGTGCAGTACGTTCCTTCCTCCGGGCAGCGTTTTAAAGCGGCGATGATGCCCGCAGTAGGCCCGGGCAGCTGATGAGTGGAAATGTACCAGCTGTTGTGACAAAGCAGCGTCTCCTTAAGCGACCAGAATCGCTGCAGTCCACCATTCTCCGTCTGTTGGCTTTGTCCGCTCCGCTCATTCTCACAGCACTATTAGGTCAAATTTCTCATTCACATTGGTGCAGACTAGACACTCTTGAGTTGCAGGAAGTGACCTCTCCTCTGTCCCGTGCTGACTGTGCGTGCGCAGGGGTGTAGGCGCGAGGTCCTAAAGCCACCCAGGTTCATGTCGTGCTGTCGGAGGCGATTGATTCATCCATTTTAGACTCGAGCTTAGATCTGCGGGCATTTCTGAATGCTTCTCTGTTGTTATGATGGGAATGGGCATTACTGCATTGCGTGTCTGTGTGTGTGTGTGTGCACGTTGCTGTGTTCCTGTGTACCTGTGTGAGTATATGAGCACCTGTGTGTGTGTGTGTGTGTGTGTGTGTGTGTGTGACTCCATATGCTGCATGAGTGAGTCACCATCACGCATGAGCAGACAGTGAACCACAGGCTCGCAGTCAAGCAGAGATGGAGCTCAGCTGGGGTTGCACAGTCTGCAGCAAAGTGGCACAATAACACACCACACACACAAACACACACACACACAAACTCAGAAACACACACTCACCTGAAGAGGTTCTAGTCATTAGTGTATAATGCACCCCTCCCTCCCTCCCATGCCAAATAGACTGTGTGTGTCTCTAAGAGAGATGGAAAAGTGTGTGTGTGTGTGTGTGTGTGTAAGCTCTGATGGGAGAGCCAGGAGTGTGTTAGTGTGTAGTCGTTGCAAAAATCATGTACAGTTAAAAACACAAAAGCACAGTTGTACTGTGTGTGGTCATTGAACTGTGTTATGTTAGATTCATCTCGTCAATGCTTTAGTTCTATACTCTCACGTTCTCTCTAAATGTGTGACATACATACACAAATACACACACACAGATATGTACTCCTGCTATGTTCCAATCTGCTCTCTCTTTTCCTTTTCTTCCCTCTGCTTCTCTCTCTCTCTCTCTCTCTCTCTCTATCATCCACTCTCCACTGGTACTGCAGTGTGTGTGAGCATGTGTTTGTGCGTGCGTGCATATGTACGTGCATACTTGTGTGCATGCGTACGTACGTACAGTACGTGCGTGTGTGTGTGTGAGCATGTGCGTGCATTCGTGCGCGAGCGTGTGTGTGTGTACATGCGTGCGTGCCATCAATCAAAAGTACCGAAGGCCAGAGAAGCACACACACACACACACACAGCCTTGAGATTTCCTTTTTGATGTTTGTGCCTGATGTCAGAGCCAGTATTATTTTTTATTTGAATTTAATTTCTTATGAAAGAATATGTTGTTGTTTTTTAAAAATGTAAACAATGGTATCTATTGTTTTTAGACATATAATTGTTATTTAATTCAACGTACTGTATTATTTTGGTTATAGTTCTTTGATATTTTATGAGATTTGTTTTGCACTGACATTTTTTTGAATATATTTATTTTTTTCGGTGTTCACGATCTAATGTCTTTCTGACTAACTGCAGAAACTAATTCAGGCCGGAGTGCATAGGAGTGCAATACTTTGTTATTTGTTTATGTGTGTGCAGTTCCTGTTGTTGTGCTGTGAACGTAGAGTTATGCAGCAGCTGCGGCGACAGCTTGGCCAAATCCTGACCCTTGACCCGGAAGCAATTCCACCATCACAGCCCCATGTAAAACAGTTGACCTCATGTCATAGTAAAAGAAGACCTGTACCTTCCCTTGTGTATACAAGCTGTCCCTGATGTGACCCCCCCCCCCTCCATGTGACACAGTTTGGACTAGTTTTAAAGGAACACAGAGCTGAACACCACCCGACCCCTCCCTGACCCCCCCCCCCCTCCAATTAACTACAACCTCCACTGTAGCTCTGCTTTTGCTGTTTAGCTTGTAACTATGGACAACCAAGTAATGAGATCTCTCCTCCTCTCCCTCCTCTTCCTTCCTGGCCCCTAATGGACGAATCCTTCTGACAAACGTCAGAGATGCAACCCTCGTACCCCACCCCCTACCCCCTACCCCCCCTCCCTCACCCCCAAATGCCCACCACATCTGCCCACCAACCTTGTCTGTCGTGTCCTAGCCGTGCTGAGATCCATACAGTAGACTCTAGAGCCATTTATGCAAGCCTGTGTTGTGTGTGTCCAGAGTTGCTTGTGACCCCTGACCCTGACCCTAGTCTGGGTGATGTACTGTACATAGCGTGGGGAAGGAGCGTGATGGAACTGACCCTCTGTAACATAAGATGTACCAATAACTTCCTATGAATGTAAGATAGATAGATAGATAGACACGAGTGGCTGTGTGGAGAAGAAGTCATTAAATATAACAATGATAATTTTACCCTACCATAGTGAGCTGCTGGTCATTTGTGCACCTATGTCTGGCTTTCTCTTAAACACACACACACACGCACACATACGCACACACAGACAGACAGACACACACACACACACACACACACACACACACACACACACACACACACACACACACACACACACACACACACACACACACACACACACACACACACACACACACACACACACATTGACCCATCCTCTTGACCCACACGCACGCACACAAACACACAACCCCCTCTCAACTCACACAAACCGCACACACACACACACAAATGCACATGCACACACAGTTGTTTATAACTTTATATATCTGTATATGTCTGCATTCATTGATCCGTTTTCTAATCCACTGATGTTGAAGAGCCAAGAGATGAGGAGTATGAGCAAGAGCTAGCTACTGACCTCTGCTGGCCACCACCCGTCATGACCGCTCTTCTGTCCCATCAGAAACGCGTGTTGAGCGTGTTGTTTGTGACTCATGTAGATCCCTCCAGGTATTCAATCGACATTTTTCATGACCAGATGCATACGTATGATGTGGAGGCTTTGTCTTTTCCTTGGCAAAAGCTAAAACCAAACTACTATTCAGTGTTTCAGGAGTAAAAATGACACCTTAGTTTTGAGCCACTTCAATGGCTGAACAAGTGCTGAGGCTGAGCAAATGGGCCATGGCCCTGACCATTCAGAAATAAATATATAGAGAAATAAATTCTTCAATGGCAATTTTGAGTATTCACAAATATTCAAGAAGTATTTTGTGAAAATATATTTCAAATATTTTTTTGCTGTGAATAGGCCTATATGGGCATACAAAAATATACAGAATGTGAATGTCAGTAGGCCTATTGAATATATTGACCATACAAAAAAAAAAAAATATTGAAATATAATCAATCATCAATCAATTGATAATCTTTTTATATTGAAATATAACACACTGTCAATATGTTTCAATCCACTTATCAAATTTGGATAAGAAAATCAAATCACATCAACAGTATAGGCAGGGCAGTCACCACTCATAAGAAGCAGAGGAGAACATCCCAGGCCACAAAGTAAAAGTCCTGCCCTATACTCATTCTACCTGTACACTTAAGAAAGGTGATAACACTCATCTGATCTACCTGGCTGCTAATTAGGACGAGCTGGTTCAATAAATGGTTGGATGAAATACTTGGCAGAACTTTTACTTCCTTAACTTGGGATGTCCGTCTCTTCCCAAAAGAATCCCAGGAAAAGTAACACTTGGGCTGGAAACATTCAGGGGGCATGATTTTAATACTGCCTCAAGAGTCTGGCACTGTCTGCCTGGTTGTTCTAGCTGTTGGCTGTATAGCTAGGTACACATTCTTTTTCCGAACCAACAGCTCATGGTGACCTTGAGAAACAGAGTTATATGTGAAAAATAAATTAACAATTTAGAAACCAGTAAATCGTAAACTTAAAAGTAACAGGTATCAATCACATATAGTAACATATATTTACAGATCATTTAATCACTGCCATAATATTCAGGTTGTTTTTAGTACAGTGGGGGGAGCATGAGGTCAGGACTCAGATGCTCAAGAAGAGGAAATGCTATTTGCCTGCTGGGCCAGACTCTTGGGATATTGTGGATTTTACGTGGATTTCTCTATTTTTCCATCTTACAGTGAACACCTCTTCCCTTCTCAGCATTAAAATAAATGCATAATCTGGACGAGTTGTGTTGTGTTGTGTCGTAGCTTATACTGTACCTGTGGCAACTGCTGAAACTACCAGCAACAGCTGACAGCTGACATACTGGCTGACAGGCTGTCTCTGTACTCTGTATGGATGAAGTGATAAGATATTAGTGCGCCACGTGCCTGTGAGGAGCGCCCTCTGGCTGCCAGCATGAGTGGTGCGCCTCCTGCTGTGTTCCATGTGGAGATGCCTGTTTGCTCCGCTGGGCTTGTGTCTCCTCCAACCAAGCGAGCGCTCTACTGACATGTTCATCCTCTTCTGCTCTGCTGTCTACGACGATTTGTATTTGTTACCTATAAAATGAATGTGTTGAAAACAACACATCTCTGTGTCCAGATAGGGACAACATAGTCCAACACATTGTTTTTGTTATTTGTTACATGTGTTGAAAATAGCTCAACTTGGGTTAAAAACAACACAACTGAAAATAACATAACTTGTTTTAAACATATCTCTGTGTCCAGATAGGGACAACACAGTTTGTGTTGTTTCCAACATATTCTTTTGTTTTTGGTATCACAATTTGTGTTGAAAATATCACAACTACAGATAGGGACAACACAGTGTGTTGTTTCCAACACATTCATTTCGAGAGTGATACCAACATTAGAATATAGTAATAGTAGTCTAATATTGGCACTTGATATGATAGCAATGTAGAATCTCGATGCTAATTAGGCCTAATGATCAGCATTGTTATCATATCAAAGCAAAGTCCTAAAATAACAAAACATGCCCCATTGATTTGTAAAGATGTAGCCTCTATTACATATTTCAGTAATGCATCTATTCTATATTATAAGATTATCATATTAGTAAGTAGGCCTATATTATATACTTATACCATACTAGCAGCACTCTGCCACGCTAGCTGGGCCACTACTCAGGAACGGGTATAGTATAGTATAAGTACCGGTATATCATATTTATATTAGTAAGTATATTATATATACTACTAGCAACACTCTGCCACGCTGGGTGACTACTGGAGGAGCAGGTAGCCTACACAGGTTCTCTGATTCACTCAGGTTCAAATTCTCGTTTCAGATTTTCAAGTTTCAGTTGTCATCTTTAGGGAGGAAAGATCAATTAGAAAAATCAGTTTTGGTAATAAATCAAGTGGAAATGCAGTAGCCTATCTGAGATACTGACTTAGAGGCCAGGGTTGACACAAATCAACACTAGCTACAGCAGCCAAACACAATTGATGTGCAATGGCAGATATACAATTCATTACATCATTTGGATATTTCGCATGACCTACAAAACAAGATTGCAGACCTGTCATTTTTAAGCTCAACATATCACAATATTTCTATAATACGGAGAGTAAGGATTCAAGTCTTTGGATATGGCTAAAAGCAAACTAAGCCGTTGGACAAACGCTATACCTTTCCAGGGTAATTATTGTGCAAGTGAATCTCTCTTTAGAATACTATCTCTAAAGGCTTTATGCAGTCTTCTTTTATTTGGGTTGAAATGATCCATCTCTTTGGGATGTCTATAGCCTACATCACAGAGTCAAAGAGGTCGCTAGATGGCGCAAGAGAGACATGATTTAGATCATATTGCTTGGTTCAACAAAACCATGCTTACGGAAAGCTCTGCAGTAAGCTCGAACTCCAAAATTCGAGTAAAACAAACATGTGTAAATTCCAAAATCAACATTTAGATACAATGAAAAGGCTCGAAAGCATTAGGTTTCATCAACTCTTTGTCTAAAAGGTTTTAGGCCATTTCCATAATTCTCAGAATGTATGGTGGCTATAGGTTCCTTATTATTCTTTTAAACGAATTACGCATTTGAAAGGCTGAATGGCTGTGTTTGTAACCGGTGAACTGTGTATAGGAACCCTGAAATAAATTTGTTTGAGATGCAGATGCTGAACAAAAAATAAATTAGTTAAAACATCAACGCATCAACCACGAAAAAAAAAAACTAAATAATAACATAGGCCTTGTGAATGTTTACGCATAATCATATCCAATAACTATAGCAAAAAATGCTTTATAGCCTATGTAATCTCTACATTCTAGACTAGGTAAAAAAACAAAGCATACGCGTTGTCTTTTCTCATTTTCGGTCTCTCTCATGATGGGTCAGGCCTGACCGTCGGCCTATTTTGCCGATCAAATAAATATAAATTCAACCGTGTGCGATTTAGAACAGTGTGACCCCTTGACCCGAATGGTAGAGTCTAATTAATCTTAATTAAAACAGAATTGCTGCTGCAATTCGCTCAGGCAATGTTATGAACATTTGCATATTTTCAGCTTCAAACAGATATTTTTCTGGGATATAAAATAGCGAAGAAGGCAAAGGCATATAGCCTACAGCTAACCTTCTACGCTGTCTTCGTGATATAGCTAGGCCTACACAAATAAAAACATACCAATTCACACGTAGCCTGCTCAAGCAACAAGGGAACATATAACGATGGTAGCCTACCCTACAATTGAATTTAAATGCAAAACCTTGGATTGCCTACTTGAAGGTAGGTCAACATTTGATTGATTGATTTGACCACACAAGTGTTTAACACAGACTTAACAGTAAAACGATAAACATGCTTGTAAAAACATATTTTAATGATAAAACTGTTTCAAAATGCGCTGTAAAATATTTAGTTGAACAAAAGTCAATCGCGACTGCGTCCATTTTGTGCTGTGCTTTGGCACGTGTGATAGACAATAAACAAGAAAATAATACGACCATTAAATTACAACAGCAAAATCGTCAAGAGGCCCACATCACATCCCATGAATGATATGCTTGTAACGGCTGTTTTCGTTAATCGGACAATTGATTAACTGCTGTAGGCCTACAGGAGAGCAGAGCTCGTGGAGCTCTGACAGCCCGGCTAATGTGACGCGTGCGCAACAGGTCGAAGAAACTAATAAATACTGAAAAAGACACTAGGAGCAGACAAACAAACATTTCATCCGTCTCCCATACAAAACAACACGACTCCTCACACTGTCCTATCTTACAGAGGAGCAGACTGCAACAACTGAGAATGTAATAGGAGCGAACATTAGTTCCTTTTCTAGAATAATAATAATAATAATAATAATAATAATAATAATAATAATAATAATTGTTATTATTATTATCATCATCATTATTATTATCATTGTTATTATTATACAAAATGTTATTATTATCATTATTATTATTATTATTATTAGGCTTTTATTATTACTGTTATTATTGTATGAGTAGGCTGGTTCTTATGTAATAATAAGCAACTAAATCTTTAATTAAATAATAATTAAATATAAGCTAGGCTATATTTCAAAACCCGTTGGATCATCATAGTATTCGTGTGTCAAAATAGAGGAAAACTCCATTTAACATTAGCAACTGCCAACGGACACTCTCAGTCTTACAAACACATGTCAGTGTCAAAATTCAAAAACACAAATTCTCGCCGAGATGTAATGGTTTTCTTGGAAGATTTAAGAAGTGTCGACTTAAGTTGCAATCTATTTCTATAGGACATTGGTCGATTGGATAAGTTTACGACTCACTGGAGAGCAATACGTCTCTCTCTCTCTCTCTCTCTCTCTCTCTCGCACGCACACACACACACACACACACACACACACACACACACACACACACACACACACACACACACACACACACACACACACACACACACACACACACACACACACACACACTCAAACACACAGAGAGAGATTTTGAACAAATTCCAAGGTAGGCTGACAGTGTGTGAATTTCGGAGGCCCTCTCTGTGTAGTTTTAATTGAAGGAAATGTATATTAATTTTACAACCTAATAATAATAAGAAGAATAATAACAACAATAATAATAATAATAATAATATAAATAATAATTCACTAGTTTTATCTCATCGTCAATGAAGGCAAATAAGTGACAGTATTGTCGCCAGTGCTGGTCCCGTGCAATCCTGTTGATATGAAGGAAAGATGGCGTGAGGTACCCAACGCAGCTCCCGCCTCTTTTCTCACAGCTTTCGGGTCGTTCATTCTACGCGAACCGGGAAACGAGCATGGAAATCGGACTGGCACGGAGCACCGTGGAATAGCGTTTGCTTGTCACTCGTCTCCATCAAGACAGGCTTCCATCCACTCCACACCAGAAAAAAAGCTGTTGGTGTCTTGTGGCGTTGGTGTTTGTGAATCAATCCCTTGTATTGTTTGCCTCGCATCACTCACACCTACCAGCGGGTTGTACAAATTCCTTGCCTGTCTCAAATTCACGTACGCTCATTGACTGGCTCATTGAGCGGCGAGCTCGCTCGCGCTCTCTCTCCGTAAACGGGTCCAGTGAGTGAGACAACAAAGAGATGGTTCTGCATTTGTTCTGTTTTTGCACACATTCCTTTTCGCCGTCCGTGCTCGCGTGTGTGTCACGGAACCGGAGTCTGGGCTCCGTGGTGAGGCGGGGTGTCCCCGTAGGCATCCTCCGTACCGGGGAGCGGACCGCACGGGGTTGTCATGCGCTTCTCTTTCTGCCGCCGGTTACAAAACCAAACCCGCACCACCTCCTTGTCCAACTGTAAACTGTCCGCCAGCGACGTTATCTCCGCGCCTCCCGGTTTGGGAGATTTGAGGAAGTGGCTCTCCAGAGCCCCTTTGACCGCCACTTCGATGGAAGTCCGTTTTTTTCTCTTCCTGCCCTGCGCCGCGATCTTGTCCAAGCTCGTTGGACTCCCGGACGTGGAGTCCGCCTCCTCGAGCCACTTGTTCAGCAGCGGCATGAGTTTGCACATGTTCTTGAAGCTGAGCTGCAGCGCCTCGAACCTGCAAATGGTGGTCTGCGAGAAGACGTTGCCGTAGAGCGTGCCCAGCGCCAGCCCGACGTCCGCCTGCGTGAAGCCCAGCTTGATCCGCCGCTGCTTGAACTGCTTGGCGAACTGCTCCAGGTCATCCGAGGTCGGCGTGTCTTCGTCCGACTGCTCGTGGTGGTGACCCGAGTGCTGTTGTTGCTGCTGCTGGTGCGCGTGAAGCGGCTGCTGGTGGTCGCTGAGGTGCGGGCTGTGGTGGTCCTCGTGCGCGTCCTGGAGCGTGTGGTGGTGGAGACCCTGTTCGTCGGTGGCCCCGAGGCTGGTGAAGCCCGGTTGCGTGTACACCATGCCCTGGCCGTTCGACGTCGCCATGCTCGTTAAGTGAGTCGTGGTGACGGTGGTGGTCGTCCTCCACGGACGCGAGTCGTGATGGGTCCCCCCGTGCGCCACCGGTTGGTGCAGCAGGTGTGTAGGCTGCTGCGTCTGCTGCTGCTGCTGCTGCTGCTCGTGCTGCTGCAGACCGGGCGAGTGCTGCAGCTCCTCCCGGTCCCCCTGCAGCGCGGGCTTAATGTCCTGCTCACCGAGGGGGCTCGAGGGCCACGGCGTCCCCTCGGCGTGCGACAGCGACGCGATCCACTGGTGAGCATGTCCGAGCGGATGCGCGCTCTGCAGCGAGTAGTCGCCCTGCAGCAGGCTCTGCGTGTCGCGGTACGCGGCCGCCTGCTGCATACTACCGGGCTCCGGTGCGCTGGACGTCAGGATGCTGTAGTGGTTGGACGCGGTGGTCGCCATAGCTCCCGGAGCCAGAGTGATCGCGTGCATTAAAGGGGGGCCCGCGTGCGCCTTGACGGACACCTCTCTCCGCTGTTCAAGCCACCGGCGGCTCTCTCTCTCTCTTTCTTTCTCTGGCGCGAGGCCAACAAGGCGCAGCGGCACGCACCTGAGGTCCGCCTCACCCTGCTCCTCATTGGCCAGGATTTGGTTGACAGATGCGGTTACCCCTGACAGCACCCCTCTCATTGGCCACTAGAGACTGTGCACAAACACGCAGCAGTCCCGGGAACAATACTAGGAGCGCTGCAGCCTGGAAAAGACGCAGGGCCGTAGAGATGCAGGCAAGAGTGAGGTCCTCACTCAACTTTGGCCGAGGAGCAGCTCCACTATTTTATTTATCATTTATCATGGCCTGTTCCAGATTAGCCGATAAGTTAATGTTTTATTTCTTAACGGAAATACAGGGGGTTGGCAACAATGATTTCAGAATATACTTTGAAATTATTGATTGTCAATTATCCCCATACCTTGGTTATTTTGGAGAGTTCACCGAGTTTGAATTTGTAGCATACATTTTGTACAAATGTTAGATATATGTCGTCTTCGTGATCTTTTTAGTTGTCACCCTG
>NC_085005.1:29893705-29901205 GCF_963854185.1 Sardina pilchardus
TGAAACATGGCACCCGCTGTGTGTCTCTGGCCCATTAACCCAAAACACACTCCAGTAACATTCTCCTCCTCAATCCCCATTTGTTTGTGTGTTTGTTTATTTGTTTGTGTCTTTTTTGAGGTCAGCTCCACAGTTGGACACACTGGGGCTTATTACTGCAAAAAGGTTGTTTTTCCATGCTAAGATGGCAGCTTCCATTATCATTCTGTATACAAATAATTCTTGTGCTCCATCCATGTGTGGTTTTATTATTTTTTTGCTGTTGTTGTTTTTGTATTTTTACTCTGAATCTAGCAGCAGACTTCTGTGTCTGTCTAGACATGCTTTTTCATTCTTGTATTGCTCGCTCAATTCTTGTTGTTCAAGTTCTGCACAGCATGTAAGATCAGTCTCTGTAAGTCATCCAAACAAGTCCCGTAGCTGTTTGTTTTCAGCTGAACGTTAGCTCGACATCATACCACGCATAGTAGTAAAAACCAACACCAAACACCGACCGTGTGGAGCTCACATATTGATGCACTTACTACACTCATTGATGCACTTATTGTGGTTTTTGTTTATTGTTGTACAATTGTTGTTAGAATTGCTCTCAAAAGCTTAACAATGTTTTTTTCTTTTTGTTTTTTTTACCATGTTGTAAGTCGCTTTGGTTAAAAAGCATCAGCCAAATGTAATGTAATGTAATGTAATGTAATATTTCTGGGCAAAGTGTGACGAACACATATGGCATCAAATGCTGCAAGAAGGGTCCCTGAGTGCTGCTGTTATGACAGTAGATGGCAGGTCATACTGATTGCTTATCACTCTGGATCAGTCTTTACACACGGGGTGTGTGGCCGACTCCTTGGAGTAGCCTGGCAGCCGTGTGTCGCGTTTGATAGTGACCGTCCTGAGTGAGCGCGCTGACAGCTGCACTGGGCACTAGTGTGGAGTACTGATATGTCCTGGATATGTCCTGATATGTCCTGCCCATCTTCCCTCTCTGCCGGCTGCACTGGGCACTAGTGTGGAGTACTGATATGTCCTGGATATGTCCTGATATGTCCTGCCCATCTTCCCTCTCTGCCGGCTGCACTAGTAGAGTACTGATATGTCCTGCCCATCTTCCCTCTCTGCCGGAAATAATCCGTGTGGAACTCACAGCCAGGTTTGTCAAATAAGCTGCCACTGTGTGTGCACACAAGGGAATCTCTCACTCTCTCTCTCTCCCTCTCCCTCTCTCTCTCTCACTCTTTCTCAAACACGCACACACACACACACACACACACACGCACACACACACGCACACACACACTAAGAATTTACATTCTCTGGGAATCCTGTTATGGATATGTAGGTTTGGTGGTGAAATACGAGTTTACATTTTGTGGTTTGCCATGATATTATGTACTTTTCAGCTTGCCCTTGAATGTGTATGTTTTCATGTTTGTAGGTGTGTGTGTGTGTGTGTGTGTGTGTGTGTGTGTGTGTGTGTGTGTGTGTGTGTTTGTTTTCCCTGCAAGCTGCAAAGCAGGTTGTGAAAAAGGAGCCGCTTGGCTGTTCCTATTGAACTTGACCTGCGGGCCAGATCAATGTGGCACCATGTGCTGCGGAATGAGCTCGATCACTTATTACCCAGGGGGCCGTGGGGGAGGAGGGGGAGGGAGGCACAGCGGCAAATCAGAGAGAGAAGAAGCTGAAGACGGAGAGAGAGAGAGAGGGAGTAGAACAGAGC
Organism: Sardina pilchardus; assembly: GCF_963854185.1. Classification (NCBI taxonomy): domain Eukaryota; kingdom Metazoa; phylum Chordata; class Actinopteri; order Clupeiformes; family Clupeidae; genus Sardina; species Sardina pilchardus. The sequence continues at coordinate 29,895,420 of NC_085005.1, forward strand.
AGGAGAGAGAGGGATAGAGAGAGAGAGAGAGAGAGGGAGTAGAGCAGAGCAGAGGCAAGCAAGGAAGGAAGGGAGAGATGGAGTGAGAGAGAGCGAGAAATATAGAGGAGTGAAAAGGATCAAGAAGAAAGAAAGAAAGATGGGATAAGAAAAAGAGAGAGAAAGGGGGAGGGAGGGAGAGTGAGAAGGAGGGAGGCAGAAAAATGGGATTGAGAGAGGTCGAAAGAAGAAGAAAGGAGAGAGAGGAGGTTGAGATACAGAAAGAGAATAGAAGGATGGAGAGAGAGGAGGTTGAGAGAGGGAGAGAGAGAGGAGAGAAGGAGGGAGAGAGAGGGAGAGCAGGAGGGAGAGAGAGGAGGTTGAGAGAGGGAAAGACAGAGGAGAGAAGGATGGAGAGAGAGGAAGAGAGAGGGAGAGAGGGAGGGAGAAAGGAGAGGCAGGAGGGAGAGACCAGGAGAAGCAGGGGAGAGCAAAGGCCAGCGCTGAGCCCGGATTACTGCAAGTGAGACGGCAGCAGAAGAAGGGTCATTTCATTTCATTTTCCTCCAATTTATTTGTCGCCCGCTGAATCTGGCAGCAGCTGCGGCTCGTGAGCGCGCTCCACAGTAGCCAATCAGCTGTGAGAACATAAACCCCACTACTGTAGCCGTACATATTGTTTTGGCACGCCGCCAACTACCGTATACTGCCACAAAACACAACACACAACACATACACATTTACTGTAAGTTTAAGAACACAAACATCATTTACAGCTCAGTTATACATTTATTATTATTTGTGGACGAGGGCAATTTTATTACTGTAATTGTTCTACTGGTAAATAGTGATTGAGCGATAATAATTTTAGCAACAGATCATAAAGGGGCAGCCGTGGTGTACTGGTTAGCGCACCGGGCTTGTAACCGGAGGGTTGCCGGTTCGATCCCCGACCAGTCCACCATGGCTGAAGTGCCCTTGAGCAAGGCACCTAACCCCTCACTGCTCCCCGAGCGCCGCTGGTTGGGCAGGCAGCTCACTGCTCTGGGTTGTGTGATTCACCTCACTGTGTGTTCACTGTGTGCTGTGTGTTCACTAATTCGGTTAAATTGGGTTAAATGCAGAGAACTGAATTTCCCTCACGGGATCAAAAAAGTATATATTCTATTCTATTCATTCTAAAAAAGTAGCTTACAGTAGCTAATAAAATAGCAACAGTATAAGCTAGATCTACATACAGTGTGAAGTGATCTATAGGCTACATCCTCTGGTCTATCTGAGGGAGATGTATGTGATCTGTAGGCTACATCTTCTGGTCAATCGGAGGGAGATGTATGTGATCTGTGTAGGCTACATTCTCTGGTCTATCTGAGGGAGATGTATGTGATCTGTAGGCTACATCTTCTGGTCAATCGGAGGGAGATGTATGTGATCTGTGTAGGCTACATTCTCTGGTCTATCTGAGGGAGATGTACAGTATGTGATCTGTAGGCTACATCCTCTGGTCAATCGGAGGGAGATGTATGTGATCTGTGTAGGCTACATCCTCTGGTCTATCGGAGGGAGATGTATGTGATCTGTAGGCTACATCCTCTTGTCTATGGAGGGAGATCTGGTGGTCAGATCACGGCTGGGCGCTGGTGGTCACTCCTCTGAAGGTGTCATGGCGATGCTTCTAGAGCATGCAGCAGTGCACCAGCACCATGGTTTCCACAGCAACATAAATATCACAGCGTTCTATTTCATCACTCTCTGCCTCTCTCTCTCTCTCTCCCTCTCTCTCTCTCTCTCTCTCCCCCTCTCTCTGTCTACCCCCCCCCCCCCTCTCTCTCACACACACGTATATAAAACACACACGGCCACACGTACTTCCCCGTATCATAATCAGTGGGAGTTGGATACACACTGTGAGGTGTTGATAGCAGACAGCGGTGAAACCCGCGCTGATAAAACAATCCCACAATCCCTCTGCACAGATAACGCACGAGGAGATGGGGAATTACAGTGGGGACAATTTCTCTCTCTCTCCCTCCCTCTCTCTCTATCTCCCTCTCTCTCTTTCACTCTACTCTTGCCTTTCACTCTTCACAGCTCTCTCTCTCTTCCTCTCTCAGGACATCTTTCCGTCCTTCTCTCTCAATCAAATCTGGACCTTTTGTTTTTATCAGTGACACTTTTACCCCCAACAACATTTACCGCACGCACGCACGCACGCACGCACGCACGCACGCACACACACACACACACACACACACACACACACACACACACACACACACACACACACACACACACACACACACACACACACACACACACACACACACACACACACACACACACACACACACACACACACACACACACACACACACACACACACACATATCCATAGCCTCTTTAACCACTGAATGACCAGACAATCTTGAGCTCTGGAGCTCTACATTTTGAAGTAGAAGACCAGCACTGTAAAACCAGTATGTAAAAGGCTGGGTGAACCCTGGTTGAAGGACTATTCAGAAGCCTACAGTCATTTGAACTGCAGTATGCCCATTGATCATCACGCCTCTTGCGCAGTAGAAATAAAGTGCAGACTCCACAGACTAATGTTCAATCTTGAGCTTAGTATGGTGATAATGAGCTTAGTGAGTTCTCATAATGACGGCTGAAAGCGGGAAAGGGAAGAAAGTAACAAAATCCTACAAATGAGGCGGCTAGCTAAATATCCATAACATCCCTTCTCAGGCAGGGTGGTCATCCTGACCACGATCTTACTGTACAGTAATCATGGTCCAGGCTTGTTGATACTAAAGACCAAATCAGTGGTGTAGAAGTGTTGTGTTTGCTTGAGTACTCTACGGATGAAGAAAGACCAAAGACACACTACAGGTAGGCTCCAACAGCTAAGACTTCTCTATCTATCTATCTATCTATCTATCTATCTATCTATCTATCTACTGTATCTATCTATCTATCTATCTATCTATCTATCTATCTATCTATCTATCTATCGCTCCTGCACCATAATGACGCTCATAGATGTGGTTGCTGTTTTTCTCAAAGACTGACTGTTCTTTAGTCATAGTATTTTTCCCATCTTTCAGCAGAGTTATGGTAATGCATAGGCTGTTTGGCTTGAAGTTTGCTTTAAGTTATAACTGATCATATAACTGATTAAAAAAAAAAACTCCCAAACAGGACTCCGATTCACCATTCTACCACAGAGACTGCTGTAGGTGTCTGCAGGTCTATCGGTAAGCAAATCTCTCTCTCTCTCTCTCTCTCTTTCTCTGTGTGTGTGTGTGTGTGTGTGTGTGTGTGTGCACGCGTGTGCGTGTGTGTGTGTGTGTGGTGATTTTCTGCTCTGTCGCAGATCATTGCTCCTCCATACACAGTGGGCTTGGTTTGATTTGACTCCCTCAAAGAAGTGATTGAAAAATATGAGCATTTATGACGGCTGCCACCAAACAGATCTTTCAATTGATCTGTAATTCACTCTCCCCAGCCTCTCCATTTAGCTCCTGGATTTATAAAGACTGTTCATCTATTATCATGTATCTCAATGGCTCTCCATCCAGCCATTTCTCTCTCTCCCTGGCTATTTCTCTATCCCTCTCTTCTCAGTACTTTGTCTCTCTACTTCTCTCTACCTGTCTATCTCTCTCCATGTCTATTTCTCTCTCTCCCTCCCTCTCTCTCTCTCTATTTCGCTCTTTCACTCCTTGTCTCTCTCTCTTTCTCTCCTCTCTGTCATCCTCTCTACCTATCTTTCTCTCTATCCCTGCGTCTCTCTCTCTTTCTCTCCTCTCTATGTCATCCTCTCTACCTGTCTATCTCTCTTTCTCTCTATCCCTGCGTCTCTCTCTCTTTCTCTCCTCTCTATGTCTTCCTCTCTACCTGTCTATCTCTCTTTCTCTCTATCCCTGCGTCTCTCTCTCTTTCTCTCCTCTCTATGTCTTCCTCTCTACCTGTCTATCTCTCTTTCTCTCTCTCCCTCTCTCTCTCTTTCTCTTCCTCTGTTGTTTTGTGGTCCTCCATTATATCTTGCTGTATTTTCGGCGTCTCCTTCGGTGGTCTGTGATGAGACCCTAATTAGCCCAATCTAGCTCCGTCATTACAGGGCCAGCACCACTGATGGAATGCTCACGGCTCAGACCAACTCTCGTAATGATGTTGTTCTTCCTCAGATGATAAACAGGAGCATTAGTTATGCCACACGGTGCTATGGTAATGGAGGAGGAGGAGGATGATGATGATGAGGGTGATGAGGGTGATACTGTAAGGTGTAGTATCTGTTGTTGTAGCTGTAAGCACAGAGAATGTAGAAGATGCCAAGTGCTTTGATGTGGTTCGTATTGATTATTTCTTCTAAATCAAACTAAATCAAACACGTATATTGTTCCTGTCCAGACAGCTGAGGGCAAAGTCTGTAGAGCCAGGTGAGTGAGTTTAAATGTGTGTGTGTGTGTGTGTGTGTGTGTGTGTGTGTGTGTGTGTGTGTGTGTGTGTGTGTCTGTGTCTGTGGGTGTAGGTGGGTGTGCCTGTGCACATACTGTGTGTGTGTCTGTGTGTGTGCATATATATGTGTCTGTGTGTGTGTGTGTGTGTGTGTGTGTGTGTGTGTGTGTGTGTGTTTGTGTGTGTGTGTGTGTGTGTGTGTGTGTGTGTGTGTGTGTGTGTGTGTGTATGTGCATGTGTGTATATGTGCATGTGTGTGCCTATATGTGTATTTGTGTGTATGCATATACGTGTGTATGTGCATGTGTGTGCCTATATGTGTATTTGTGTGTATGCATATATGTGTGTGTGTGTGTGTGTGTGTGTGTGTGTGTGTGTGTGTGTGTGTGTGTGTGTGTGTGTGTGTGTGTGTATGTATGCATATACGTGGGCATGTGTGTGTGTGTGTGGGCCTGTATGTGTATATTTGTGTGTGTGTGTGCGTGTGTGTTGTTGAGAGAGCAGAGCGAGAGTGTGAGCGGGAGGCACAGAGGAGGAGGAGGAGGAGGGGGGGGGCAGAGAGGAGGGGGGGGGGGCACAGAGGAGGAGGGGGGGGGCAGAGAGGAGGAGGGGGGGGGCACAGAGGAGGAGGGGGGGGGGCAGAGAGGAGGAGGGGGGGGGGGCAGAGAGGAGGAGGAGGAGGAGGAGGAGGAGGAGGAGGAGGGGGGGGGGGGGCAGAGAGGAGGAGGGGGGGGGGGGCAGAGAGGAGGAGGGGGGGGGGCAGAGAGGAGTAGGGGGGGGGGCAGGGGGCTGCTGGTAATTAGAGCTCCAGGCCCCGGGGGCAGACAGGCAGGGGTTGGCCCCGCTGGCGGCTGAGGAGCGGGCAGCCTGAGTGGGCATCAGTATGCACAGCCAGCCCCTCCGCCTGGGCGCGGGCGCGCGGGGTAGCGTGGCGTGGCGCGGGGCGGGCGGGCAGAGCAGCGCGGAGGCAGGACGCCTCGTTAGCGACAGACACAGACGTTAGCCGCATGTGGCGGCACCTGCTGCCAAGGTCACGGCCAAGGGCGCCTTGTGCCGCGCGCGGCTGTGAGCACAATCAAGGGTCACAGCGAGGGGTCGTGACCCCCAGGCGACCTCGGACGTGCCTCTCCGTCCGACGGCGAAGCGTAACGTAGCTGTCGGGGCGAGCGTTTATGAATGGGGAATGAGCGACGCCAAACGCCTGCTTGTGATGTCCATGGGCTCTGATGGTCGGCAGCACTGCTGGGGCCTCTATTACACTAACGTTGGAAAAGAACTAATATTGTTGGCCTGCATGTACATGTACAGTATATACAACTGTGTGCCGTATTTTCCGGAGTATAAGTCGC
>NC_085005.1:29913705-29916205 GCF_963854185.1 Sardina pilchardus
AGCTGTCACTCAAAGCTCCACTCTGACTCCTCACTAACACATTACACTGCAATCTGACTCCTCACTAACACATTACACTATAATCTGACTCCTCACTAACACATTACACTGCAATCTGACTCCTCACTAACACATTACACTATAATCTGACTCCTCACTACATTACACTATAATCTGACTCCTCACTAACACATTACACTATAATCTGACTCCTCACTAACACATTACACTGTAATCTGATCTCACCTCACTAACACATTACACTATAATCTGACTCCTCACTAACACATTACACTATAATCTGACTCCTCACTAACACATTACACTATAATCTGACTCCTCACTACATTACACTATAATCTGACTCCTCACTAACACATTACACTATAATCTGACTCCTCACTAACACATTACACTGTAATCTGATCTCACCTCACTAACACATTACACTATAATCTGACTCCTCACTAACACATTACACTATAATCTGACTCCTCACTAACACATTACAATATAATCTGACTCCTCATAAACACATTACACTGTAATCTGATCTCACCTCACTAACACATTACACTGTAATCTGACTCCTCACTAACACATTACACTGTAATCTGACTCCTCACTAACACATTACACTGTAATCTGACTCCTCACTAACACATTACACTATAATCTGACTCCTCACTAACACATTACACTGTAATCTGACTCCTCACTAACACATTACACTGTAATCTGACTCCTCACTAAATGATGTTTTCTAAACAAAGTTCGGGAGGAGCCCTTAGGGATGATTGACACCAATTAACTCACTGCGCCTCCCGCTCCAAGAGTATTTAAGCCGGCCTTCTTTTCTATTATGCCATACGCCCCGGCGTTCGCAAAAGTCATCCCTCCTCCTCCCCCTACTCCTCCATTTTACTGATAGCCCAGTTACTCATCCTCCTTCTTTACTCAGGGGGTGCAAGCGGCCATCGCTCTAACGCGATCTCCGCTCCAGGCATTCCAGGACCACGGTCAGCTACCTAGCCAAACATGCTGTTAACGTTACACCCACGCACAACAAATCATACTGATGGGCGAACTAGTGAACACATTACACTGCAATCTGACTCCTCACTAACATATTACACTGGAATCTGATCTCACCTCACTAACACATTACACTATAATCTGACTCCTCACTAACACATTACAATATAATCTGACTCCTCACTAACACATTACACTATAATCTGACTCCTCACTAACACATTACACTGAAATCTGACTCCTCACTAACACATTACACTGCAATCTGACTCCTCACTAACACATTACACTATAATCTGACTACAGTATAGCATACTCATGTGTACTACAGTATACACTAGCACAGTGTTTCTCAACCGGGGTGCCGTGAGGCCTCCTCAGGGGTGCCGCAGAAACGTGTCTGACTAGGCTAATCAAATTAAGAAAAAAAAAAAAAAAGCATAATTTCGGAATCTTTCCTCTAGCTTTATCACGCAGATAAGTAAATTGCGGCCACACATCAGAGAAAATAAATCTTTTCTAACCCTGAAGCTGCAATCCGTAGCCTGTATGACGTCTATAAATTGGTTACTTTTGTTTACTGCGTGCGATATCTGATGAGTTGTCAAGTCATAGCGTTATTGTGTAGTAATTAGCAACATGGCCAGGTTTTTGAAAAAAATATCTGAACATGTGCCCTCAACGTCATCCTCTCTTCATCGTGTGGTTATTCGGTGAAGGAGGTACAGACCATCAGCAAGGACCGTTTTGCTGGGCAGATATTGACAAATGCGGCCGCGCTGTCTGCTGTGCATGCGGAAGGGTGTACTGTAGTTTTTACACCGGGAGTATGGAGGAGGCTATAACCTTGCTGCATTACCTTGCAGCGTGTTAGAAAGATGCAAAACTGTTAAGTGGCATTAGGGCGCTTTATACACGTAATACTTCCCTCGATCATCACTGACAAGTGCAAAATTTTTACGCGATTGCATTCACATGCTGTGGTGGCAACATTACGGCCAAATGACTAGGTCAGCAGTAGGAAAAGTTCCGGTAGCAGATATACGGACATAAGAATTCAGACAGCACAAAAAAAAAAAAAAGTAAAAAGTCTGTGGCGTGAACGTTGCAAAAAACACATCTGTCTGAAAACGGCTTGAGAAACGTCAGTATGATGACAATTATGCTACATCACGTTCGGATACTAGTAGCGCCCTAGAGCTGTGGACCAGGAGCTACGTGTGTGTCTGTCATCCATTCCTGCGAGAATAGAGCAGCTGTATTCATCCTTGCAGGCCCAAGTCTCTCACTGAGTTTAAGTCACACTCCTGTGTGTGTGTGTGTGTGTGTGTGTGTGTGTGTGTGTGTGTGTGTGTGTGTGTGTGTGTGTGTGTGTGTGAGGTTTTTTTTTTAAAGTTTGGGGTGCCTTGAGATTTTTCAATCATGTAAAGGGTGCCGCGACTGAAAAAAGGTTGAGAAACACTGC
>NC_085005.1:29921205-29923705 GCF_963854185.1 Sardina pilchardus
AGAGGATCCTCCACCTATGGACCTATTAGAGTCAGAGAATAAGAGAGGATCCTCCACCTATGGGGCACCTAATGGACCTCTATATTGGAGTCAGAGAATAAGAGAGGATCCTTCACCTAATGGACCTATTAGAGTCAGAGAATAAGAGAGGATCCTCCACCTATGGACCTATTAGAGTCAGAGAATAAGAGAGGATCCTCCACCTATGGGGCACCTAATGGACCTCTATATTGGAGTCAGAGAATAAGGGAGGATCCTCCACCTATGGGGCACCTAATGGACCTCTATATTGGAGTCAGAGAATAAGAGAGGATCCTCCACCTAATGGACCTATTAGAGCCAGAGAACAAGAGAGGAACCTCCACCTATGGACCTATTAGAGTCAGAGAATAAGGGAGGAACCTCCACCTATGGGGCACCTAATGGACCTCTAGTGGAGCCAGAGAATAAGAGAGGATCCTCCACCTATGGTACACTTAATGGACCTATTAGAGTCAGAGAATAAGAGAGGATCCTCCACCTATGGGACACCATAATGGACCTATTAGAGTCAGAGAATAAGAGAGGATCCTCCACCTAATGGACCTCTATTAGAGTCAGAGAATAAGAGAGGATCCTCCACCTATGGGACACCATAATGGACCTATTAGAGTCAGAGAATAAGAGAGGATCCTGCACCTACGGGACACCTAATGGACCTATTAGAGTCAGAGAATAAGAGAGGATCCTCCACCTATGGGACACCTAATGTCTGCAAATGGCATCTTTTTTTCAGTGGTTTTCTTTACGTGTTGACAAAATTTGACAAAAGTTGAAGGCTAGATTTGTGCAAAATGGTTGTTGCACAGTGTATGATGCCCACATGGTACTCTTCTGTTTTAACTCCTGGGGTGGGTAGAGCGCTCTCAAAATGAATGAGAACAACTTATGTCCGGATAGGGACAACACAGTTTGTGTTGTTTCCAACTCATTGCTTTTGTTCTTTGTTACACAATATGTATTGAAAATAACACAACTCTTCGTCCAGATAGGGACAACACAGTTTGTGTTGTTTCCAACAAAATACCTTTTTTATTGTTACACAATACAGTATGTGTTGAAATAACACAACTCTGCATGCAGATAGGGACAACACAGTTTGTGTTGTTTCAACGCATTCGTTTTCAGAGTGTGGTTGACTGGGTGCAGCCTGGGCCAGTGGCCAAAGCACTTGAATGTAACGTGAATGCAATGTGGCATGACAGCAATCTTGGGCATCTGACTGGCAGCCACAAACTACACTCAACCCATAAATCACAACTGATCCGAAACATCAACAGTGATAATGAGTATCATTAAGTCTCAACAAGCAACGAGCAACGCAAGCTAGGTACAGTCGAACCGATTGTTAAACCAATTGCTAGGTAGGCCTATACCGTTTGCTTCCGGGGTTTTTTTTCCGCACCGATTGTTCTCGGTGACCTCAAGAAACAGAGATCTATATGAATTCTTCGGAATTCTCCTTTAACTACAAATGATGTCTTAATTCATCAGTGATAATAAGTGTCGTTAAGACAACAGTGCATGCATGAATACCCAGATGCAATAGTGTTTTAATACCAATAAACTTAAACAAACTGGTTTAGAATGGTTTGAAGCGTAAAACTTCAGCACGCCATCGGAAAAAGTCCATTGGTGTTGTTTGTGAGATATTCCCGAATGCTACTGAGGTATATCACAATATCAAATCAATATCAAATATCAGAACATAAACACTGAGGTATTCACTTTCAGTGCACTGAGATTGCTGAGTTCATGCAAGAGAAAGTCAAACTCAGAGAGAGGGAGAGAGAGAGAGAGAGAGAGAGAGAGAGAGAGAGAGAGAGAGTGAGAGCGAGGGAGTGAGAGATTGAGGCAAACTCTGATTTCATGTGTCCCCAAGTCTGCAAATGACACCAAGACAGACACTGTGGTAATGCTATGGTAATGTTATGGTAATGGCATGGTAATCTGACCAAGTTATTCCACAGCAGAGGAGCCGGGAGAGGGTCTTGGAGAGAGGAACTGTCAGAATGGCACATGCTGTACACAAAATGTTGTTCTCTCACTCTCTCTCTCTCTCTCTCTCTCTCTCTCTCTCTCTCTCTTTCTCTCTCGCATCTCTCTTTCACTCACATAAACATACAAACACACACACACACACACACACACACACACACACACACACACACACACACACACACACACACACACACACACACACCATACAGAGTCCTGCACTACAAACACCACCACACAAACATAAATATGACCTACCTCAGATCATAAGCATCCTCATAACCTCTTATCAACTTAAACTTACTTACAGAGCCATAGAGCTGAGAGCTTGTTGGTGCCCAATCATAACCAGCTAACCAGCTAACGAGCAAACCAGCAAATAACCATTAGCATCTGCCTCACAGAAAGCCACAAAGTCTGAGAAAAGCCTGGATCAAGTCACGATCACATCTGTGTAGAGTTA
>NC_085005.1:29928705-29953705 GCF_963854185.1 Sardina pilchardus
AAAATTTCTTCAGCTGTGAGGTTAATATAGGGGGGCAGTTAATATGGTGTTAATATGGTTTTGTTTCTTTTAACTTGCATAAAACACTGTCCTGCGTCTTATACACAATGCGGCCTATATGCGGGAAATTACTGTACTGCACAACTTCATCTTGTTCATCTTAAGCTGCGGTTTGACTTTTTTCGCTTGGCTTAACTTCCTCTTGTGTGGGCCCTTTGCTGGAAGTGGCATCTTTGTTCAGGTTCAGGAAGTTCAGCGGTGCCCAAAATCACCCACGATACAATCAAAGAATCTCATTGTCTTGGCATTTGGTCGCAGGGAAGGCGTGTCTTCCAAGCAAACGCTCAGATAGATATATGGGTCCTAATAATTGGATGCAAGCATGTTTAGGCATGTACACTAGAGGCAATCTAGTCCAAACCAAGTGAATTGGGGGAAAAAAAGAATGCAAAAAATGCACAATGGCTAGAATGAAGGAGCTTCCAATAATATAATGTTGCTAAGACATGGGCAGCTACCTCCTGTGTACAATCCTCATGCAGATGTGTGTGAGTAGTAGCGGACACTTGTCACATCCACACTATGCTCAATATCTACAAAAACGCTGGCCATTGATGTTTGTTAAGCCCAATTCACACCAAAGATTCTCGATGCAACGAGACCGAGTTGCATGTGAATTAGAAGTTGCATGTAGTTGCAAGAGCATTCAACATGACACAGTTGCAAGGTTTTAAGTAGGGTTCAGACCAAAGATTCGAGACGAGACAAGCCGGTCAGGAACTTTTGGTGTGAATTGGGCTTTAGAACGTCGCTGCTTGTCTCGTCTCGTCGAGAATCTTTGGTCTGAACCCTACTTTAAAGTGGCAAAAGTTACTATTCTAGAACAAAGTTCAATAACTTACTGTAGTATTTACAGCATTCAGAAGGAACACATTCTATTCTAGGATATATATTTAGTCTTTTTCTCAGACTACCAGTCACCATTTATCCATGATTATTTAACAGACCTACTGTATCAGGATCAGTCTCTCTGGTCTAATTGGAGCAGGTCGATACAGTTTATGACAGTTGACAGTTATTTCAGTTCCATGAGAATTAAATACAAATGTGTAGGCTATGTCCTCACCCATGTTAACGGGTGGAAACCCCCTAAAAACTAAACGTAAAAATGACAGTTTATGAACAAATAAAATACCTTCAATAATATAAATCAATAAAATGTTTTTTATGTCGAGTGAAATCAAACCAAACCAAAAAGATGTATGCAAAACATGTGTGTGTCATCATATTATGTAATATAACTTGCATGTGAATTTTGTGAAAGTGACTTGATCAAATCAGGCTGCTAAGCGTTTGTGTTGACGTTGGCCAGGACTGCTGTAGATCAGTGATTGAAAGCTCACAGCTGATATTTATGGAGTTCCTTCTGCCAATACCTGACCAGGAACAAGGAAGAGGAGACCGAGAGGACGTCACATATCAATCTGCACATTACTGAGGGATGAGGTCAAGTGTGTCAGGTATTTTTTTTTTTATTGTAACCAGGAATCAAGCAAGCAAACCCAAACAAACAAATAAAGATCATAAATTGTGACATTCTGATTTGCACGTCACAGACTGCTTTTGGTCTCTTTTTCCAGCACAACATGCCAGTGTCCAAGGGTCTGCAGCAGATTTACTAAAAACTGGAAAAAGTGGCGTGACATAGCAAATGCTGAGTTATTAAAAAAAAAAGATGACTACCTTGTGGTGTGGTATTCCTTGGAGGACTAATTGTGAGACTTAGAGTGTTACCATGTGTGCAATATTGGAAACATCTTTATAAAATAAAACATGCATGTACAGTATTTTTTCCAAGGGAGGTGAAATAAAGATTTGCTGCTCAGTGCTCACAGACGGATGCTTTTGACTTCTGCAGTAATGACAACGTCTAATGGGACAGTGAAGAAGAACATCCTCTTTTTGGAACACATGTCATTCCAGGCCCCAGCTGTGGCGCCACTGGCTGGGGCACCTGGACCGTACCCAGGCGACCTGAGTTTCGATTCCCGCCCCGCAGTCCCTTCCGGATCCCAGCCCTACTCTCACTTCCTGTCATTCTCTACTGTCCTGTCTCCATAAAGGCATACTAAACATGAAAAAAAAAAAACATTCCCAAATGATCTCCAGCACCCACAAGAACAACATGAGCAACCCTTCATGTCACTTCCAAGGGACCATTCTGTTTGACCATTTTAATACCAAAGGAAAGCCTTATTTATCAAAGTATTTCAGCTATTCTATCAGAAGAGATTAAATAAGTGAACATTGGGTCACTATTGTGAATGTGCATACACATACTGTATACATACTTTACATGTCTGAGTTCCTGCCTGAACTGCTATTTGGCAGAGTCCGAAATTCAAGTCTGCAGTTTGTGGTAAGATCCGTATCACAGAGCAGTCTTCAGGATGAGTACTATTGCACCCTGTTGTACTGATGCCGTCCTTAGCTGGACGAGGAGGGATTCTGTGAAGTAGTCACTCTGTCCTTTTACACAGAATAGACAGAATGGGCATAGTCTCTGAGAGAGTAACGGCTCCATCTCGGCCTTCACGGCTCTACCAGGCTCCTCTGAAGCTCTATCCAGGTGTTATTTATTTATTTATTTAACCTTTATTTAGCCAGGATTGTCCCATTGAGACTGAGCGTCTCTTCTGCCAGGGAGTCCTGGTCAAAATGGCAGCCAAACAAATAGTTCCAGACACAGACAAACACATTAACACATAAAAAAAAACCAAGAAAACATATTTACATAAAACACAGTAGCAGCTAAAAGTTTTGTGAAATACCTCTAAAATCAATGACATTCCTCAGTGCACACAGTATCAGTTATCAGTTATCTACTCTACTTGGGTGTACTCTGTTGGGACTATTGGGCCCTATTGGTTGGCCATTTTGGTTCTGAAGGGAAATGTGTGCACTCACAAACGGGGATACTTCAAGCGGGCCTAAAGATGTCTGAGAAATTCCGTCCAGATCGCTACATGTATCTTATTCTAGCAGGTGCTAATTGTGCAATATTTATCCAAACCACCAAACCAACAAACCACCATCCTAACCCTTCCAGCACAACTTATTGCCAGTGTCATTTTATTGGACTGTGGTATCATCATGTGTATTTTTTGGATTCAGTCTGAAGATTTTTTTTTTCTCTCCACAGACTCAGGTTACCAAATGAGGAGGAACTTCTTTCATGCGATACCTGACGGGGCGGGACACGGAGAGTAGGGCCATTCCAGGAGGTCATTCCTGAGAGCTTCTTAACAGATGAAAGACGCCTCACCGGTCCTTTTGTGGCCACTGCACTGCCTGATAGGAGGAAGGAGAGAGGGAGAGAATAGATGCTGTAAAGCAGAGTGGAGTGAAGTAAAAGTTGTAGAGTGTCAAAGTAGTGAATCAACACTGACACTGACACTGACACTGACACTAACTCAGTCATAGACAGTGCGAGATGATCAGGCAGGTTAGACTGTGGCTCATGTGCGTGGTGCTTGTGGGGAGTTGGGGTAGCCTAGAGTGTTCTGGCTACAAGGAGCCACTCATGGTTATGAAGGAAGGAGACATCATCATCGGGGGACTCTTCCCAATACACGAGAGTGTTAACATTAGGGAAGGCGAGGACGGACGGCCCTCTGAACGAAACTGCACCAGGTGAGCAAGAAGCACTAATACTAATGATACCACTACAGTAATGTCCTGTTTATTAGCCACATTGTGAATAAGCCGCAGGACAGTGTTCAAGTTAAAAGAAACAAAACCATATTAATACCATATTAATTGCCCCTGTGTATTTAACCTCATAGCGGAAGACATGTTGCTAAATCAATGTACAGTATAAGCCGCGGCTAATAGTTGGGAGATTACGGTTTTACTAGTACTATCAGTTAAGTTGTGAAGCAATAATGTGCCGATAATTGTTTCTCTCAGAGCTGCGGGGTTTTTTTCGACAGTAAAAGAAAATTTTTTGTTTTGCAATTCAGAGTAGCCTATAAGATAATGGTCATTCTACTCTTCATTTGCTGCTTCATCCTAACAAAATCCCATTTTGCACAGAGTCCTTGATTATCTGGTTGCATACTAATTGATTACTCTAGTTACTAAAATGGAGGTGTTGGTGACAAGGTTTATAGGTTGAGGAAATCGTCTGGCTATGATGTCGGACTTGACAAGCGACCTCAGCCCACCTGTGATTGGGTGGTATGTGACGGGGTTGTGCATTCCATGATGAAATGGCTCTAGTTATCCAATAACGGTCAAGTTATTGACCTGACATACGTACATGACTTCAATTAGAATGTAATTTGCATAGCAATGATAGTGTTAAAATGAAAGTAATGAATAGTAATAGTGATAGTAATGAAAGAAAAGAAGAAAAACTATGTAAAAGAATGTCAGAATTTTTCTTGGGTGCTCTACAGGCAGACATTACAAAAAATTATACAGTATACTATTTACAGACAAAAAAAGTTCATGTGAGGGGGTGGTAGGTCAAACCAGGTTAAAGGTAGGTCAAACCAGGGACTCAAAACAATAATAAAATATTTACCAAAACATCATGAACATCATCGGAAAAATACATTTAATTCTGAAAAAATAACAAAAGTTTGATAAGAAAATGTCATTTACGTGGTGACATATTAGATGCACATGTCATGCTGGGCAACGCAAACACATGGAAATGGCCATGCATTTAAAAATAGTGTGATACTTAACAAACATTTGCTTTAGGCTTTTGAAACACACTTTGTTAAGTTTGTGCCGTATGCATCTCATCACATGTTGTGGACGCAAATAGCACCCCGGCCCATTCATAGAATGACCCTAATAATAATAATAATAATAATAGTAATAATAATAGTGAAGATACAGAAAACAATGTAATGCATGGCATTTGGATTATTTTTTTAAAAAAAAAGAGGCCTTCATACATTTCTTATACTGTACATAGACGTTTCATTCTCCCTACAATGTGCGTAGGTGTGTACTCATGAGTTCTATATCGAGTCCTGTTTAGCAGGATTTTTAAATTCACACACCTCGATGTGTTGGTGCAGGTATAGCGTGGCACGGTTGCTTCAGGCTCTGATGCTGGTGGAAGCAGTGGAGGCTGTGAACCGCTCACCTCTGCTAGGTAACCTGACGCTGGGCTACCACGTAGTGGACTCCTGCTCGGACGTCACCACTGCAGTGGCGGTGACCCACCGATACCTGGACGACTTCAACTCAGTCTGCCCAGAGAATGAGGAGCGCCCGCACAGATCCGGCAACGAGAGCATGCTGGAGAACCACGAGAACATGCCGGACAGGAACGCGAGCATGTCGGAGAACCACGAGAGCATGTCGGAGAACCACGAGAGCATGTCGGAGAACCACGAGAGCATGTCGGAGAACCACGCGAGCATGTCGGAGAGCCACGAGAGCAACCTGGGCCCTGGGCATTTTAGACCCGCCAACGTGCTCGTAGGAGGGTACCACTCGGAGATCTCCATCGCTGTGGCTAGACAGCTGTCCATCAAGCAAATCCCACAGGTAGGCTCAAAGTAGAGAGACTCGGATTCTGATCAGGAGAAGGCTGGCAGCACGCCACACGCCACATCATTATTATACATGGTTATGGGGCGTGTTTTAATCTTCCTGGAAGTTAACCCGAATTCCCCCCGCCCCCAAAACATTGATGACGTCAATTCATACTCTGCAGTCATGTGGCTACCATGGATACCTGGCAGGCAAGAAATGACCACAGCTTGATCACACAACAAGTCTCCGGCATGTTTACACCTCAAAACACTAACTTTGGTATATAGTAAAACTGTCAACATCCTGGCAAGATGTTGTTGCTGGAGAATGATGTTCTTGCCTGCCAGCCATTAGTTGTGACATCACGTGCAAAGTATGAATTGCCTTAATCTCTGATGACTGCTTTACTGTTATGCACCTGTCCATCGCCTACTGGAATGCAGTCGAATTAATGGGCCCAAAACTGTCTTAACCAGGCACACTTCTCAGTGAAGCAACTCCAGACTGAATTAGCAATAAAGCATTAATACATTCATACATTTCGATTGTGTCACACTAATCCCAATGTGATTGTTTTCAATCAGATCAGTTATGGCTCCACCACAGGGATTCTGAGCGACAAATCTCGCTTCCCAGCCTTCATGCGGACAGTGCCGGAGGACAACTTTCAGGCTCAGGCCATCGTCGACATCCTGGTGGGCCACAAATGGACCTGGGTCGGCCTGGTGACCACCGACGGGGACTACGGCCGCTACGCTGCTCAGCGCTTCCAGCTGCACGCGGAGAGACAGGGCATCTGCATCTCCTTCAGCGTGGTGCTCCCGGACATCCTCGACGACGCGGTGCTCGAAGACGGCATCGGGAGAACAGTGCGCCACCTGGAGGAGGATCCGAAGGTCCGCGCCGTGGTGTCCTTCGCCAAACCCGACCACATGATGTACATCATGGAGCGTCTTACCCACAATGCCACGGGTCGCGTCTGGATCGCCAGCGATAACTGGGCCACCTCCAGTCGTGTGCTCGAGAGACGCAATCTCAGCGACGTGGGGACCATCGTCGGGGTCACCTTGAAATCGGCAGACACAACGCGGTTCCAGACGTACTTGGACAACTTGGATCCTGACCCAGCTGCTCACTCCCACAACACCATCCTGCGCCAGTACCTGTGGTCGGAGGGCAAGGGCTTGACCCAGCCTGAGCTGGGAGCAGCGCTGAAGAGGAAGATCTACCCATACGCCGTGTTCAGTGTGGGGCTGGCAGTCAGAGCCATAGCCAGCGCCTTGGCCAACCTCTGCGCAAACAGAGACTGCAGAGGAGGCAACAACTTTGAGTCATGGGAGGTAAGACTTCATGATTATCAGAACTCTGCATCTGTTCATGCAAAAAGATGTTTGTCTATGAACTCTCTGAATGTGTGCTTACAATTGTTACCCCTTATTCATTTCATTGGTGGCTCCTCAATGTAGCTGAAGCATGCCTTGAGGACCGCAACCTTTGAAATAGATGGAGACTCATACAGATTCAATGAGCATGGGGACATTAATTCTGGATATGACCTTGTGCTCTGGAGGGACCAAGATGGGGAGCTGGATGTTCATGACATCGTGGCCAAGTACAACATCAGCTCTCGCAAGTTGTACTTTGTGGGAAATGGCGACAAGAAGGTCTTCAGTAAAACAGTAAGTGAACTAGAAAAGCACTCAGAGAGCGCAGATCTCCGCCTGCATTGTTCTAGGTTGTCATATATTTGAACCTAAACTATTCAGAAAGCCACCACGTGGCCATACCATGCCATTACACCACTAAGATAAATACATAAACGCCTCCGGAATCCCGACGGAATTACGGATCACTCCCTAAATGTAATCGTTTCTTCACCGGGTCATGTCCGACCTTCCCTGAAAATGTTATCGAAATCCATTCATCACTTTTTGAGTTATCTTGCTAACAAATAGACAAACAGACAGACAAACGTCGGTCCCCGATGGCAGCTGGCAGATATGAGTATATATTTTGGGTTTGTGTGTTTCAGGGAAATGTAACATCCAGGTGTTCTGCCGACTGTCAGCCAGGATATAGGAAGGTGTCCCAAGATGAAGGGCCTGTTTGCTGCTTTAAATGTACCAAATGCAGCAATAACACCTACAACAATGGAACAGGTGTGCATACACACAAACACAAACACACACACACACACACACACACACACACACACACAAACACAGCCACAGCCACACACACACACACACACACACAGGCTACTGTTATAGAGTGTTGAGTAATAGCCAAATATAATTTCATAATATCATACATTTACACATGATAATTCATCACAATTACTTGAATTAAGATAATATGTAAACCACCGACTGGTTACTTTAATATGTCTGCTCTATGCACCTTTTCTGCAGACGCAGAGGACTGTATGAAATGTGAAGATGGCCAATGGTCTGAGGAGGGTAGCACCAGGTGCCTGGACAAAACGATTGTGTTTTTTGGTTGGAAAGAGAACTTTGCGATCGTCTTGTTGTCGTTTGCTGCGCTGGGTGTGCTCCTGACGCTGGTGGTGCTGGTTCTGTTTCTGGCCCGGTGGACCACGCCCGTGGTGAAGTCCTCTGTCGGGCCCATAAGCCTTCTGCTCCTCTTCTCTCTGCTCGGCACCTTCGTCAGCGCCGTGCTCTTCGTGGGCAAGCCCAACGACGCCCAGTGCCAGACGCGCCAGGTGCTCTTTGGCCTCAGCTTCACCGTGTGCGTCTCCTGCATCCTGGTCAAGTCCTTGAAGATCCTCCTGGCCTTCCAGATTGTCCCGTCGGTAAAGCAGATCCTGAAACGTCTCTACCAGCCCTACTTGATCATCGCATTCTGCGTCTGTAAACAGGTGGTCATCTGCACCGTCTGGCTCATTCTAAACCCTCCCAGAGCGGAGGGGGAACAACTGGACCACGATAAGATCATCTTGCAGTGCAACGAGGGCTCGTTCCTCTTCTTTGGCCTCATGCTGGCGTACGTCGGCCTGCTGAGCCTGATCGGATTGGTCATCGCCTTTAAGGGCCGGAAGCTGCCGAACTGCTACAACGAGGCCAAGTTCATCAGCTTCAGCATGGTCATCTACCTCATCTGCTGGGTGGTGTTCGGGCCCGTTTACGCCCAGGCTCACGCGGGGGTGTTCCTCCCCGCCGTGGAGATGATCGTGATCCTCATCTCGGCCTACACGGTCCTCTGCTGTCACTTCCTGCCCAAGTGCTACATCATCTGCTTCAAGAGCCACAGCAACACACGTGAGGTGTTCCGCCGGAAGCTGTGGGACTTCATCCGTCGCAAGGACGACGTCGAGGGACGGCGCAAGTCGATGTCTCCGAGCGTCTCCTCCGACAGCTTCCAGAACAGCACGCTCTCCGGCTCCCTGAGTGGATCTGAGCCCTCGCTGACTGCAGAGGACGAGAAGGCTCAGCTAGGACGGATGTCTCCAATATTCATCCTGCCTCCGATGCTGAATACAGTGCTGCCACAACCACCAGAATCACCCAACAGCTCCCAGAACAGCACGCTCTCTGGCTCCCTGAGTGGATCTGAGCCCTCGCTGACTGCAGAGGACGAGAAGGCTCAGCTAGGACGGATGTCTCCAATATTCATCGTGCCTCCGATGCTGAATACAGTGCTGCCACAACCACCAGAATCACCCAACAGCTCCCAGAACAGCACGCTCTTTGGCTCCCTGAATGGATCTGAGCCCTCGCTGACGGAAAAGGACGAGAAGGCTCAACTAGGACAGATGTCGGATTCAACGCTGCCACAACCACCAGAATCACCCAACAGCTCCCAGAACAGCACGCTCTCTGGCTCCCTGAATGGATCTGAGCCCTCGCTGACGGAAAAGGACGAGAAGGCTCAACTAGGACAGATGTCTCCAATATTCATGCCGGATTCAACGCTACCACAACCACCAGAATCGCCCAACAGCTCCTCCGAACCAAGCACCCCGAGCTCAGAGGGGTAGCCTAAAGAACGTCATAACGCTGTCCTCTTCCTGTCCATAGTGCCCATATTTGGAACATTACCGCTGATGTAAACGTCCGGCTTCAGAGAGTAGAATCCCTACCGTGTATTGGTTGTACCTGTGCATTTAAAGGTGCGATGTTTTGCAATTTGTAAGCTAAAACATTTTTTGTCACATACAGCAAACATCACCTCACCATGGGTGCCTCTCAACATCTCTCCTCGATCCTCGATCCTCGATGATCAGTGGCAATATATTGTAGATCAGAAGCGTTCCCACTGATATATAACTAACACTGGATAGACTATCCCATTGTTGCAGCCCCATCATTCTTTATCTAGATCAGTGAGGACGAGGATCGAGGAAGGAAGGGAGGGTGTATAAAAGCCCTAATGAGAGGCACCCCATCTGCTAGCTGCCTGTGCTTTTACACTGTAAAAAAATGCAGTGAACAGCCCAGGCTCCAAAAATGCAACGAAAACAACTTGGTCCAGCCTGGACCATAAAATTAAGACAAACTGTGCCAGCCAATCACCGATGAGATGCACGTTTAGGAGAGTTTTAATTGCACGGGAAGGAGTGGGAGAAAGTAGCGAGCTCTCTGTTTTGCTTGAACATCAACAGAAGTGACATTACCCATCGTCGCTTAGAGCAACTTTAAAGTGATTTCACTAATTAGCTGATCTACCTGGCTTAAGGGTCGCACTAATTAGAATCAGCTGATTAAGTGAATGGTTGGAACAAAAATGTTTTGCCTGATGAGAAGACCCAGTAGGGTCGAAACGTTTCATTCTTTCATTAAATCGGGAGCAATTTATCAGTGTTGCGGACATTACATTCCTTCCATAGTTCCTCTCCATTTGTCGTGCACCTGCAAGGTGGGATGTGCACACAGCTGCTCTTCTTAAACGTTGGAACAAAAATGTGGCAGGACTTTTACTCTCTCAAGACAGACTTTTACACTTCTGAATATTACTGTGCTAATGCTTCGTTGAAATGTAACATGCCTTAATAAACTGTCGAAATTCAGAGGTAGAATGTATGTTATTGCAGCATTCTAACTACCCATCTCAAACTTTAATCTGACCACTCCTGCTAGGAGTGGTTCATGTTTGATTTTCTTGTCACTACAAAGTTCGCACCAATTAAACCAAGGGGGAACACATAAATTAAAGTGTATCATCAAATGAGCTGTGAAGACAGTATTTTCCATTGACTAAGCTCTTCAGAGCTCGGGGATTAGCTAAGAGTGGTGAGCCAAACAATTTCAAAATGTTCTAACCACTAACAGGCCCAAAATATTGCTCAAAACAGCACCAAACCTCGTCAGTAGCTTGCTCTGGGTCCACTAACAGGCCCAAAATATTGCTCAAAACAGCACCAAACCTCGTCAGTAGCTTGCTCTGGGTCCCTATAGGTGAAACAAAGCACCAATAATGTAGTTTGCAAACCCGGAGTTTATAATTGAAGACTGCTCAGAACACTTACCAACTGGACTTACGAAGGAAAGTCAAGATCTCACGTCACATAATTGCCTTACTGTATATGGATTTTCCTTCGGGAGGAGCTGGTAAAGGGAGAGTTGGTAAGTGTTCTTACAGTAACAGTCTTCTGTAATAATTTCCGGGTTCGCAAACTACAATATTGGTGCTTCGGTTTATGTGTGATCTAGAGCAAGCTACTGACGAGCTAGAGGAAATACTGCTGTAGAGTTTGGTTCTTTACTGTTGTTTGCACTGAATATAATTTAAATCCCCCTTCCTCCTCATACTATAAATATGCTGATTGTTCTGACTTTATAGTTACAGTTTAGTAGGCAGTTTATCGCCATCTAGAGGTTATTCTGATGTGCAGCTGATAAGTCATAGCAACCATGACAGACATCTTGAGATGATATGCAATGCAATGCACATTCAGTTATTCACTGAATTATCATCTTTATCATTGTATGTTTGAACCATTGTATGTCATTTTCATTATTCATTAAAACCAGAGCTTGGAGGCTAAAACCTGACTTTGAGTTTGCTTGTTTGAGTTTAGTGTGTTTGTGTGTTTGTGTGTTTGGTACACATGAGGAGGATAATACAGTAAGGCTGATGATCATGAGGAATGACGGAATAAAACTAAGGGGTCTGCCTCAAAGACAAATCAGCTTAGCTCTGGGATCAATGGAGTCTGTTCACTTGTTGTAGCACTAGGCTACTGTTTGAATGCAGTGAATCTTGTCAATATGATCATTAGGATTCAAACAATGTTACTGATAATGGCTCACCTCAGTGGGGTTTGTAGACCTAATGTAGATCCTAAATAAACAATGACCAGGATCGTATAGGTCTACAAACCCAACTGAGGTGAGCCATTATCAGTAACACTGTTTGAATCCTAATGATCCCAGAGCTAAGATGATTTGCATGTAGTCTTTGAGGCAGACCCCTAAGTTTTGCTCCATCGGCACAATTCAAGGTCTCCGAGTGATTTTGACAAGGTATACAGTACCACCCTAGAATTAGAAAAGATGGGATATTTGGGGTAACCGTTTGTGCTGTTGCAAGCAGTTTGAGGTGTTTACAAACTGTTTAAGCCAAAAAATGAGACAGAACGAAGACAGCCCTGTAATATAGCGTTTGTGATCCAGGTGTGTGCTATGTGATGTTCTTAGCATTTGACTGCATTGCATCTCACATCAGTAAAAGAACAGAGCCTACCTATACAAATGTGAAAAAAACAGACACAAATAGATAATATATGATAAAAAGATCAAATACCATTAAAAATAGAATAGTTTAGTTAACACAGACAATAAAGGCAGACACAAAAATAATGGATAGTTTCTCCCTCTAGTCAGCTAATAGCATACATGAACTTAACTCCACAGGCACAGTACAGTAGATGGACTTGCCAGAAAGACGTCTTGTAAGTTGCTCTACATATATAATAGAATAGAATAGAATAAAGTCTTTAATTGTCCACCTAGGTGGAAAATTGTCTATCATATTGTATGATGAAAAAAATAGCTCAGAGTTGAATTGACATTGAGTTGAGTTGAAAGAAAGACACACATCCCCCCTCAGTAGAGAGTCATTTATGTATGTATGTTGGTATGTACAGTATATGTTGAATGCTGTGTTTGTATGGCTGCTTTCCCCTTGGGGATGAATAAAGTATATCTAACAATCTATTATCTATCTATCATGTATATGAAGGAATAAACTTTCTGGCAGAAGTCTTCCTCTACACATATGTTTTTATTGCATTATTCCAAGGTTTGCCAACAATTTAGTAAAAACAATTAAAATTGATTACATACAATAACACATTTTGATTCATAAATGAAATAAAAATATTTGTAAGCCAAAATAAGTCTTTTTCTATAAATTCATTTCATGATTTCTATAAATCTAAACACTCTTGCATTTTTGTAGGCCACAGTACCCTTAATGTGCATAAAAGCATAAACATACACATTGTATTAACACTTGTTCTGAGGTATTTGTTAACCAGTAATTAGATTCCACAACAATATCATTAGCATATGTGCTTATACTTGTGCACTTACAGTACAGGATGCAGAAATAAACTAGAAAAGCACTCAGAGAGCGCAGCTACCTCCGCCTGCCTTCTTCTTCCTAGGTTGTCATACATTTGAATCTAAACTATTCAGATCGCCACCACATGGCCATTACACCACTAAGCTAAATACATAAACGCCTACAGAATTACGGATCACTACCAAAATGTAATCGTTTCTTCCTTGGGTCATGCCTGACATTCGCCGAAAATTTCAGCGAAATCCATCCATTACTTTTTGAGTTATCTTGCTAACAAACAGACAAACAAACAAACAAACAGACAGACAGAAAAACGCCGGTCCCCGATGAAAACATATACCTCCTTGGCGGAGGTAAATAAAATATGTAGTTCTAGAACGCCGAATGGCTTCAATGTACAGTAGCACACCTCACAAGAGACTTTTTGCGCTTGTTTATCAGAGTGGTCCTGTCCCCCGTTAAGAAGGTGTTTTCTGTTGTTGCTGTTGTTGTTGCTGTTGTTGCTGTTGCTGTTTTTGTTGGTGGTGGTGGTGGTGGTGGTGATTTGGGTTTCAGGTGGGCACTAGACATGGTTGATTCCGGCGAGACGCGCCCGTCAGGCATCTCCTCTCTGGGCACCAGCGATGCCAGCGACGTCTGGGAGCTGGAGGCCTGCAGGGGGTGGTACGCCTGCCCGTTGGAGCCGGGGTCGTCCGTCAGCAGGATGCTGGGTGGCTCCAGGGACGGCCGATGGGAGTATTCGCGCACGTTCTGGCGGAAGGCTTCCTTGGTGTTGCGCTCTTTTCTGAACAAGATGACGTAACACCTCGGCAAGAACAGCGTGCAGAGGATGCCGTAGGCCGTGAAGAGGATGACGATCATCTCCACCGCCGGGAGGAAATCGCCCACTTCCGCGTGGAAGTAGACGGGCCCGAACACCACCCAACAGACGAAGTAGACGACCAAGGCGAAGGTGATGAACTTGGCCTCGTTGTAGCCCTCAGGCAGCCGCCGGCTATAAAAGGCTACAACAAACCCGATCAGGGACAGAAGGCCGATGTAGCCTAGCATGAGGCCAAAGAAAAGCATGCCGCCTTCGTTACACTGCAGTACAATCTTGTCTCGTCTGAGGTCTTTCCGTTCGGCATGGGGAGCTTCTATAAGAAGCCAGGCTGTACAGATCCCCACCTGGATAGCTACACAGGCCGCAATGATCAGGTAGGGCTGGAAGAGTTTGTCTAGAACCAGCCTTATTGAAGGGTCAATCTGGAAGGCCAGGAGGATCTTCAAGGACTTGACCAGGATGCAGGAGACGCACACAGTGAAGCTGAGGCCGAAGAGCACCTGGCGCGCCTGGCACTGGGCGTCGTTGGGCTTGCCCACGAAGAGCACGGCGCTGACGAAGGTGCCGAGCAGAGAGAAGAGGAGCAGAAGGCATATGGGCCCGACAGAGGACTTCACCACGGGCGTGGTCCACCGGGCCAGAAACAGAACCAGCACCACCAGCGTCAGGAGCACACCCAGCGCAGCAAACGACAACAAGACGATCGCAAAGTTCTCTTTCCAACCAAAAAACACAATCGTTTTGTCCAGGCACCTGGTGCTACCCTCCTCAGACCATTGGCCATCTTCACATTTCATACAGTCCTCTGCGTCTGCAGAAAAGGTGCATAGAGCAGACATATTAAAGAAACCAGTCAGTGGTTTACATATTATCTTAATTCAAGTAATTGTGATGAATTATCATATTTATGATATCATGAAATTATATTTAGCTATTACTCAATACTCTATAACAATAGCCTGTGTGTGTGTGTGTGTGTGTTTGTGTGTTTGTGTGTATGCACACCTGTTCCATTGTTGTAGGTGTTTTTGCTGCATTTGGTACATTTAAAGCAGCAAACAGGCCCTTCATCTTGGGACACCTTCCTATATCCTGGCTGACAGTCGGCAGAACACCTGGATGTTACATTTCCCTGAAACACACAAACCCAGTGTTTTGTTAAGTATTGTTACTCTCTCTGAATGTTTAACACTCTGTAAAGGATCATGAGATATGTGTATATGTTTTGGTAACCTGACTTTCGCCAGATCCTGTAGTTCGCTGTCTGCTTCACACAAGGATCTGGGACTTCTCGATAGGAGATGTATTTATGAAGGCGGGTCCTTGTAAAACATCCTCGCATGTGATTTGATAAACCACTTGCCTGTTATCTTGAATGACATGCTAGGCTTCTTCAAGCTCTTGCCAAACCCGGTCGGAAGAAGAGTAAAAACATCCTTGCCACCAATAAATGTTTTCAAAACTATACTCGATAGATTCGACAAAACGGTTGAAATAGCAGAATCAATGTCAGCACAAGACTCCTCGCTGCGTGCCGCCATTGTTATTTGAATCAAACACTCGCTTCGGCGCTCCTGATTGGTTGCTCATTTTTTGATCACTGCCAGGGGTTTGGATTGCCCTCGCGTCCAGACCCTTGTGTGGAGCTCAGCGAAACGCCTCTGGTGGAGCATGGCGGAACTACAAGGGTCTGGCGAGAGTCAGGCTAATGTTTTGGTGCTCTATAAGTGAAATTAAATTGAAACTGAAATTACAGATGGTTGTGTGCAAAGAGAGAGGAAAGTGGGCAGTGGGAGCTGATTTACCACAAGGTTGGAGATCTTTGCTTCATTCACAAAGGAGAGATCCCGTGAGCTGATGTCGTACTTGGCCACGACTTTGGTCATGTCCACGTTCTCTCCATCCTGCTCCCAGAGGATGACATCGTAGCCAGTGTTGAGATCACCGTGTTTATCGAATTTGTACTGATGAGTATCGTCTGGCCCCAATGTAAAGTTGCTCCTCCGCAAAGCACTCTTCAGCTGCAACCAAAACATTACATTTAGCAGACCCTTTTTTTGTCCAAAGTGACTTACAGTACATACAGTATGTCAACTATATTGTCCCCGGAGCAACTTGGGGTTAAGGTGCTGTGTCCACCAACCGCGTTTTAGGCGCCGACGGCGACAATTTTCAATATAAAGTCTATGTAGCTCAGCGTTCACAGCGCTGAGCGCCCTCGCCGGAAGAAAGCTCTCGGGCGCTGACCTTTTTTACTGCAGCGCTCAGAGCGCTCAAAGTTGAAATCTGTTCAACTTTTAGAACAGCGCCGCCGGGCTCGTCAATGGCACTTCTCGTTATAAACCGTCTCTGGTTTTGGTAACGTAGCAACAATAAACACTTCTCGAAGCGCCGAGAAAAGAAGGTTGGGGGCGCTCTCAGCGTAAATAACGTGTTTGGTGGACACAGCACCCTAATGTGGCTTGCTCAAGGGCACAGTGGTGAGAGCCAGATCAAACGTGGTGCATTTCTAAGCAGGTAAGAGGGATAACTATATTGTGTGGCGGAATAACATTGAGAGCACTTAGACTCTGCGCAGTAACATCCTCACTCCAAAGTGAAACTGAAAGTGCAAGAGTGAGGATATTACTGTGCCACACAATAGTTATCCCTCTGCTCTTACCTGCTTAGAAATGCACCACGTTTTATTTTGTCTCACCATACTTGGTCGTGTGACTACTCATGTAACTGTATTTTAATAGGAAAAACATGGAGGTGTTTGGTCGCTTCTAACTTCATCTCTGTTTGGATCCTAATGAATGCATTGGGCTAGCTAAGTGCGATCAAAGTTGCGCTGCGCGCCAGAGCCAGTGAGAGCACCCATTGAAACGTGAGAGGTATGTATCAACTCGTCTTAATTAAGGGAATAACGTAGTTTAATATGAAAAAACGGTGAAGTGTTCCTTTAACCCACCTCTCTCACCCCCATCTCTCTCATCCCTATACCTCTCCCACTCCCACCCCAATCTCTCTCACCCGAGATTGTTTTCTGCCAATCTTCACCACCCTTTTCACTCAAAGGCAAACCAAACATCCAAAAATACACATGAAAACAAGAGCATAATAGTGGCAATAAGTGTAAAAATGGACCCACACCCCATTCTTACCTCCCATGACTTAAAGTTGTTGCCTCCTCTGCAGTCTCTGTTTGCGCAGAGGTTGGCCAAGGCGTTGGCTATGGCTCTGACTGCCAGCCCCACGCTGAACACGGCGTATGGGTAGATCTTCCTCTTCAGCGCTGCTCCCAGCTCAGGCTGGGTCAAGCCCTTGCCCATCGTCCACAGGTACTGGCGCAGGATGGTGTTGTTCTGGGCATCCAGGTCAGGATCCAGATGCTCCAAGTACCTCTCAAAGTGTGACATATTTGAAGATTTCAGGGTGACCCCGATGACAGTCCCGATGTCACTGAGCTTTCGGTCCTCTAGCACGCGGGCAGACGTAGCCCAGTTGTCACTGGCGATCCAGACGCGTCCGGTGGCGTTGGGTGTGAGCATGCTCATGAGGTACTTCATGTGATCTGGTTTGGCAAAGGACACAATGACTCCGATTCTGGGATCCTTTTCAATGTCTTGGACGATTGAATTTATCACCTGTGCCAGATTTCTGTCGTCTAGAATGTCTGAGAGCACCTCGCAGAAGGCAACACAGATGCCCTTTACCCTCGCGTGCTCTTGGAAGCGCTGGGCAGCGTAGCGACCGTAGTCCCCGTCGGTTGTCACCACGCCCACCCAGGTCCAGTTGTGGTGTGCCAGGATGTCGACGATGGCCTGAGCCTGATAGTTGTCCTCCGGCACTGTCCGCATGAAGGCTGGGAAGCGAGATTTGTCGCTCAGAATTCCCGTAGTGGAGCCATAACTGATCTGTAAACATACAATCAAATATCAATTTACTTGAGATTTTCTTTCACATAAAGGTACGCGTAGACTAGGCAAAGGTTTTGCAGCTGCTATTTTACATTATAATGGAAGTCCTTGGCTCCGTTCGAATCGGGTAAAACTGCTGCCTTCTAAGATATCTAACTAGAGAGCAAGGCAGCGAAGGCCGTTCGAAACCGAAAAAACTATTTTCGCTGCCTTCTAAGATATCTTAGATTTCCTGAATAACGGTCAATTTTGAGGGCAGCATCGATGTACACTTCAAGCCGCCTTCTACCCATAATCCTTTGCGGCCACGTCTGAATCAGCTTGAAAACAAAACAAACATGGCTGCCGATATCGGTAAATGACTGCCGAATCTGTTGAAATGTCATTTGTGTAACGTTATTTAGCTTGGATTTGTAGAAAGTAGATTGAAAATAAACGATTTACTACCTGGTTATACCATTGTTGTACCCACTAATAACGCCTGGTCTGATATATTAGCTGCCAGTGAAACTATTTTATACCGTTAGCCTGCTAGCTTACGTAGGCTAATTTAGTTTAATCTAAAGTCATGTCTAGTTAGAGAGCTCTCTATTTAGGGAGGGAGGCAGTAGGCAGCTGCCTTCCGATTCGAACGGAGCCCTTGTCTTCTTTTAAAACGTGGTCGCGGGCGTCCCTCTCTCTTTTTCTGCAGCTCAGAGCTGTTTAAAGTTGAGAAATGTTCAACTTCTAGCGTTGCGCTGTTTTTTGACAGCTGACCAATCACAAGCGGATACTTTGCATATCACAAAAAGACGCTTCCGGCTGCTTTTTGGAACAAAAACAATGGCAGATTTTATAGAAACTGAAAATGCGGCCAGCACAACTTCTACAACTTCGGAAATAGAGGCCAAGTCTGAAGGTACCCTTAGCCAGAATAACTCTAAAGAACTTATTACTCTCTAATATTTCCTTAAAGGAACACTTCACCGTTTTTTCATATTAAACTATGTTATTCCCTTAACTAAGACGAGTTGATACATACCTCTCACGTTTCAATGCGTGCACTCACTGGCTCTCTGGCGCGCGGCGCTACTTTGATAGCACTTAGCTAGCCCAGTTCATTCATTAGGATCCAAACAGAGATGAAGTTAGAAGCGACCAAACACCTCCATGTTTTCCCTATTAAAATACAGTTACACGAGTAGTGACACGACCAAGTATGGTGAGACAAAATAAAACGAGGTGCTTTTCTAAGCAGGTAAGAGGGATAGCTATATTGTGTGGCGGAATAACACTTGGAGCGCTTAGACTCGGCGCAGTAATATCCTCACTCCAAAGTGAAACTGAAAGTGCAAGAGTGATGATATTACTGCGTCGAGTCAAAGTGCTCCCAAATGTTATTCCGCCACACAACATAGTCATCCTTCTTACCCGCTTAGAAATGCACCACGTTTTATTTTGTCTCACCATACTTGGTCGTGTGACTACTCGTGTTACTGTATTTTAATAGGGAAACATGGAGATGTTTGGTGGCTTCTAACTTCATCTCTGTTTGGATCCGAATGAATGAACTGGGCTACCAACTCCGCCACACAACATCCAGAGCCAGTGAGTGCACGCATTGAAACGTCAGAGGTATGTATCAACTCGACTTAGTTAAGGGAATAACGTATAAGTTTAATATGAAAAAACGGTGAAGTGTTCCTTTAAAGCAACACTAAAGAACGTTTTCTGTCGCATGCATGCTATTTGTTCATCCATCAAATAACAATGTCCACAGACAAGGTAGAGTATTGTGACATCGAAGCAAGTCAAATTTGTAGTTTCTTATGTCTCATGATTCCATCGAACTACAGATCCGCTACCCGATCTGGCAAACTTTTAGTGCGGTTATAGTCGAGAGGGCTGCGAAGCTACATGTAGTTCAGAAGTGCAGTTCACCTTGTTACGAGTTGATGAACCTCTGAAATGATTTTGGAAACATCATCTTAAGGTACAAAAAACTCTTTGCTGTGTTTGCTTTAAGCAGGGGTAACGAACAAACGACTTGCCCATGAGGCCTAAATCAAGGTCTCAGTGATTTTTAAGACAATTGAAAAAAGTAGAATGTCCTAAATGGACAATGTGTTGGCCAATACATTTTTCCACTTCCTCTGACCCTCTTGTGTTACCTGTGGGATTTGTTTGATGGACAGCTGTCTAGCCACAGCGATGGAGATCTCTGAGTGGTATGCTCCAACCACAACGCTGACCAATCCCGGGGGACGTGCAGGCCTGCTGTTGTTCCATCCAGGTGTGCTGTTGTTCCATCCAGGTATGCTGTTGTTCCATCCAGGTCTGCTGTTGTTCCATCCAGGTCTGTTGTTGCTCCATCCAGGTGTGCTGTTGTTCCATCCAGGTCTGTTGTTGCTCCATCCAGGTCTGTTGTTGTTCCAACCAGGTATGCTGTTGCTCCATCCAGGCCTGCTGTTGTTGCAAGCATCTAGGAACCTCTGCATAACAGCCACTGCAGTGGTGACGTCCGAGCAGGAGTCCACTATGTGGTAGCCCAGCGTCAGGTTACCTAGCAGAGGTGAGCGGTTCACAGCCCCCACTGCTTCCACCAGCATCAGAGCCTGAAGCAACCGTGCCACGCTATACCTGCAAGAACACACACAGGTAATGATATTAATAATAATAGGCCTAACACAATGCGTTTCTTGACCTACGCCACATGTGAATTTTGTCACTTCATGTGAAGTCAGATGTAAATGGAAGACTTCCTTATCAGCTATTTGTAACATTCAGGCCAAACCTGTCCGGCTGTCATGCATGATGATCAGTATCAGATTTCAGAGGAAACATTTTTTCCATCGTCTAAAAGTAAATGTTGCCTGACGTTGCACTATTCCTTTTATGCCAGCGTTTCAAACTGCGCTCTTAAAACAAATATGTTGAAAACAACACAACTTGCTTTGTTTTTAACACATACAGTATCTGTATCCAGGTAGGGACATACAGTAGCTTGTGTTTGTCATTTGTTTGTTATAGAAATTGTCTTGCAAACAACACAACTTGCATTGTTTTTGAACACATCTCTGTGTCCAGATAGGGACAACAACACATTCGTTGAGTGTGTAGGCTAATTTATGTTTTGTCATATCTAGATATTTGTTTTATTTCTACAAAAAAGTCTACACGGTTCTCATAAAGCCCTTTAACCAGCTCTTGTAATATAAGGTCAATCCATGAACTCAAGCCCTGCTTGTTTGTGCGACATTGATAACACAACATTAACAATAGGCTTAGCATAGGCTATAGTAAGTTGTCACAAGCAGTTATACATTTAAATATTAAAAAGGAGATATCAACAATGACACCTGGGACATGCCAGGCTCTATTTTTCTGGAGCGCACTCAAGATCAGTAGCCTACCCAAATAATTAGAGTAGCTTAACCAACTTTGAAGTTTAATAGCCTATATCTGCAGCGGAGTTGGCGCATGGCGAACAAAACCAATTTATGACTACTTGTGTCCCGGAAAATATAATTAAATATCCGGAACAGTCACTCAAAAAAGAGAACAATTCGAAAATCCTGTGTATGTGAGCATCCTAATTGGCCTATTGGCTACAATTCAACTGTCGCCTAGTACACATTGACTATAGCCTACATAATTCTTGTAAAAATGTTGACTAGTGGTGCTACTGTAGGCTAAGTAAAAATAATTCTAAATGGCATTAAAGGTTGAGGAACTTTGTATTTATTCTTTCACAGAGAGCTGTTTTTCATAGTGCTCACCTGGTGCAATTTCGGCTGGACGGCCTTCCATCGTAGTTGTCTTCGAAATCGACGCTCTCGTGCACAGGGAAGATTCCACCGATGATGATGTCGCCGTCCTTAGTGGCCTCGAGCGGCCTAGTATAGCTTGAACCATTGAGACTACCCCAATTCGCTATGACCAACAAACACAGGTAACACAGCCCAGTGCTGGTCGCCATCTCTTGTCTTGTCTTTGCACATCTGATTACTGTCTGTCAATGAACTGTAGGCTACAGTAATCTCCTCTTCACTTTGCTTACACTCCCACGCCGTGGTAAATGTTAACATTAGTTACTCATCCTACATGACAAAAGGAAGGCATCTCATATTTCAAGAGCAACTTCCGTCTCTTCTCTTATCTGAACCCAAATCAATGAATTCCAGGACATAGGCTGTCGGTGGGCTGGCTCATCTCCAAGGTTTAGGCTATTTTTTTGAAGAAGGACATAGAATGGATGAATCAAGTATTGTACTGTGTTCTCTAATGTTAAAATAGTACTATAAATTCAAATAATATATAGTATTTTACTATATATTATATAGTAGCCTATATATTTGATTCATAAAAAATAAACTCAATTGCAATTTTACAAGCCCAATTAAAACCTTATATTTAAGCTGGGTATTGAAATGGTCCTTTTGACTAAATGGCGCTCTCTTTGGCATGAACTTCAATGGCCTTGCGATATTTGACATCACAAGTAGACTTTGTTCTAATTTTTGTTTTCTGTTTTTTAGTGGCTGTTTCTAAGTTCAACATTTTCATATGAAGGAGGGCACAACCATGCCTCGTGTTCATGATAGCTCTTTCGTTATGCACAACCTCTCCTGATTCATCAAAACCAAGACAAAAATGATTTCCATTTTATGTCACCTTTGAATATTTAAATATTTTGTAATGTTAAAACAAATGGCATGTATTGGGCTGTAGCACATTGCATTGACACAGATCAGTCCGTTTCCTATTAGATCTAGAGTGGTCAAATATTAAGTTACTTTAGAAATACTTCAAGTTCAAGTTATTTATGTGTCATTTAAAGTACAATATGTAGTGAAATGTTTAATCATCTGACATAGATCTCGTTTTAGAGCTTATAAGTAGCTTACAGTGGGTATAGTAAGTAATCACACCCATGCTAAAGTTGACTAAAAAGAGGAATATAAAATCATTTTTTGAGAATTGATTGTAATGCCTTAATTCAAAAAATGAGTAAAAATCAAACCGCTAAGGACACTAATTTTCTTTGTGATTGAAGAATGTATCGTAAATAGATGTTAAATGTAAATGTTCTTCCTTAAATACAGGTTGCATAAGTATTTGACCCCTATGTTAAATTCCCATAGGAGCAGGAGGATTTTTTTTAATATGTTTTTATTTTTAAAGGCCAGCTATTTCATGGATCCAGGATATTATGCATCCTGATAAAGTTCCCTTGGCCTTTGGAATTAAAATAGCCCCATATCATCACATACCCTTCACCATAGCTAGAGATTGGCATGGTGCTTTTTCCAGTTAGCCTATTAGCCTGTTTGATTTGCATTGAGCTCAATGAGCAACATTCATACACACACACACACATACTGTACATAATCTCTGATATACTTCCTGGACAATTGTTTTCCCCTGTTTGACAAATTCATGAGAATTCTACACAGGACCACACTTACTGGTAGCCTAAATATAGAACGGGTGGATTTTCCTCTGCCGCCTTCATGTCACCAATTTCACAGGAATGTCTACTTGTATACTACATGGTTGAGAGCCCAATGTGTACAGAACTCATCAATGTTAATCTCCCAGCCCTTCATAAAGGCCTGGGGTCTTAGCCTTGAGCTCTGAATTACCAAGTGGCTATTGTTGGAATATATATTAAAAAAAAATACAGTAACACTTCACTTGGTGTGTAGAGTGACATGACACGGTCATGACACATTAACTCTAACCCTAACTTGTCATGACAAAACCCAAATGACACTTAATGACGTTAATAAGCGTTGTCATAAATGTTTGAGTTGTTTATGTGTATGACATGTTCACGACAGTGTTATGTCACTCTTATGTAGATACCTTCAAGTAAAGTAATCAAAAATAAAATATGTTTTATGGCAGTAGTTACAGTTTATATGAACGACACTGCAGTCATATCAAATGAACACAATGGGTTTACAGTTTGTTAAACCATTCAAACGTTTTCATGAAGCCAGTCTGCCCAGAATCACTTAGTATCGAAAGCATGTTATTCATTGATCTGTAGGTCTGTTGAGAAAATTACACTAGACAATACTAGAAATCTTTCCAGCAAGAACACACTTTATTAATGAAAACATTAACACAAGGTGCTTTACAATAAACCACTTGGACCAATTAAATTATTAGTGGCTGAGGATGTAAAGATACACATATTTGTACTGAAGGATTTAGCCGTACTCAACAGTAATCAACAGTAGGCTGCTTGTGGACCATGTTTCAAATTCAAGTTCCCACAAAAACAAGTGGCAAGCCATATGTCAGTTTAGTCAATTAACATCACAAACATTTGACAGCTTTTCAAAATGTTATTCCCCTTACGCATCAGCAACATTGTCAGTACATTTTAGGCTTGCAGTATCTAGGCATACCGTAGCCTACCGAAAATTAACCGAATCGTGATCGTCAAAAACTGAGGTAGCCTATCTAAACTGTGATTTGTGGGTAGTGTTGCACCTCGTGTGGCTTCGGTATTGTATTGTGAGGTTGCAGGCGATACCCAACCCCAGTGACAATTTGGATTCACCGGGCAGTTCAGGCTGGAAACCTGCAGATCTATCTCCTCTGTTCCCTGCCAGAACCTTTGGCTCCAAAGGATCACAAACTATAGCTTATCCCAGAGCATGGCTCTGGCTTATCCAAAATAATGCACCGGATCGTTGGTCTGATTGGTTGAAGGATATTATCCAAGCGTATCATGATTTGAGCGATGCCAAAAGAGCTCCAAGAGAGCACGCCTCTCGTGCAGTAGAGATAAAGCACAGACTCCCCATACTAATGTTCAATCTTAAAAGATTGAGGGTAGTATGGTGATAGCAAGCCTAAGCACATATCCATATGCGGTGATATGTCATATGGTCATACAGTATGTGTTGTTGGAAGGTTCTTCAGTGCTCTTTGGTCCAGTGTGGCCATCTCTCCATATGAGGTTGGGGGTCAGACAGAGAATGTATTTGAAGAGTTCAGATGCCAAACCCTCTAAATCCATCTTACCACTTTTCTTTTAAATTCGCTTTTTTATGATTTTTTTTTTATCAGGCTTCTATATGATTTTGCCTACAAATTAATATTTCAGACCAGGAAGAGAGTGGTATGTAGCGTGTTTTGAAGCAAAATTATTTGATTTACGCATACTATGTGTGGA
>NC_085005.1:29958705-29978705 GCF_963854185.1 Sardina pilchardus
GATTCTGTACTTCGCACTCTGTTAACTGCAAAATATCTGGATTTTTTGAGTGGCTCGTAGTAGCCTATTGACTTTGTCGTCGTTAAAGACGCTGGATCTGTTGTCTTTTGCCTAAAGATAATGTCGTAGCTGGACTAGTTGTCGTGTTGCTTTGTTGTGCAGACAGCTGTCCTACAGCCGATGTCAACATCCGGTCCAATGACTCCGCCCCCACGTACGCGTCGCGCTGCGTGCCGCGTGCTGGTGTTTTGCTTGCGCCTCTGCAAACGCTAGAGAGCGCGGTTTGGTGCCTGGTTTAGATCTCTACAGTAGGCCTACTGCATTTACCATATTTCAAATAAAACAAGCCATGAAACAAACACACTTTATCAAAGGCCTACACTTTAGAATGTGTGTCAAACATCTTTGCTTAGACATATTTATTCTGGTATGTCAATGTATAGAAGAGTTGTGCTAATTAGAATCAGACTTTTACTTTTTGAAGCTGGACTTTTCCACCTCAGCGAAATGGTAACCATCAGCACACTGTCTCCAACTTGTGACTATCAGAACGTAAATCTTGTTAACTTACACAAATCAAAAAGGTAATGTTTCTAATGGCTTAAATGTCAAACTAATCTTTTGGATTATTTCACATAGGCCATTGTCATAGAGCACTGTGTTCCTGGTAGGCCTACTGATAAGATTTGTTCTCTGGAGATATTATGAGCCTCTCTGAAGCTCAGGGTCACACATTCTTTGATAACACGCCTTTGTGCAATTCTCATCCTGACACTATGTGTTCCGCAAACTGTAATGGCAGTGAAGAATGGGCTAGTTCAGGCCTTAATTTAATTGAATTTAATTTAATTGATTTTTAAATGCCTTTATTGTCATTGTACTTTACAACACCGAACGCTATACTTGAATCCTGTATGTTAGTCTGTAGACTGAGGTCTCCTCTCCAGACAGTCAGTTAGCATTAGCATATTCCATATCAAAGCGTTGTTGGATTCTCTGTCTTTCTGTCATTGTTTGGTAGTGAGGGCTGGAGGGTTTTCAGCAAGTGCAGAAGACCTCTCCAACATACTCAGCTGGTACTGTAAGGTGTAAGCAGTACATCAGTGACTTCAAATCCAACTCAGTAGGGTGAGTAATTGGTCAGCTTGATCACTGCTTCAGGCTATAGGGCTCGGGCACATGCGTTGCATTCTAGGATTATTGCCGCCATGTTGGTAGCGCACCGAACATACTGTAATAATCCATTCATTCAGATGCAGAGGACAAGAAGCAGAAATGTTATAGTATTAGCGATTCTTTTCCTCTTGCGATCATGGGTTGTGCTGTTACACCCCAGTACACAGCAGCATACGACCAAGAAGTAACAGGAACACACTAACAGGTGGGAGTAAATCCTTACAAGGCGCATAGTGAATAAGGAGTGAGGCTGCCAATGGCTGCCCGTAAAGTTTTCACGTCACGATCCCAAGCCCTATTGTGTGTTAAAGGAACACTCCAACATTGGAATTGGCTTATCCCCAGAGTTAGATAAGATGTTTCAAGTATGTTAATGCTTAAAAATCACTGTGTCTAATTTCAAATTGGTATTTACATTGTAATTATAGTCACACAACATGTAAATAGGAAAATGTTGGAGTTCTTTTGTCACTTTTTGGAGCTAGTTATAGGCTAGTTGGTTCTGACCACCTCAATTAACTATGCTAAGCTAGGCTAACGGTGGTTGCATCAGACAAAGTTACTGCATTACTGCATGCACAGAGACGAGAAAGGCATCATCTTATCATCTCATGGGGGAGACCATGAATAAGCTAAGTAATTTTCCCAAATGTTGGCGTGTTCCTTTAAGGACACGGTAATGCAAAAGAGTCAGCTGAGCAGGATGTATCTGAATATGTGGAAACATGCTCAGAAGCCAAAGTTAATAAATAAGGTCAAGGC
Organism: Sardina pilchardus; assembly: GCF_963854185.1. Lineage (NCBI taxonomy): Eukaryota > Metazoa > Chordata > Actinopteri > Clupeiformes > Clupeidae > Sardina > Sardina pilchardus. Next base: position 29,960,644 of record NC_085005.1, read on the forward strand.
TGGGCCGATGGCCATGGACATGACACTTAGATTAGATAGTTCACACACACACACACACACACACACACACACATGCACAGAGACAGACAGAGAGAGAGAGAGAGGCATTGATACGACCCTTGACACAATTTTGTTGATCAGTCTGGATGGCTTACACTGAGTATGTTTTTCTCCCTCATTTAAAGGTGCAGTCAGCAATTGTGTGTGTTTATGTTTATGTTGATGTTCACATTTCTTAGCAGATGCTTTTGTCCGAAATGCACATTATATTTGAAACAACCAGACAAAAAACACCAGAGAGGTAGATCGCCCTTCCCTTCAGCGTTCACATGAACTCTGCACATTGTTCTGTTTTTACAGTATTTGGGGGACAGGAACAGACTTTGTTGAGCCTGGGCTGCCTATAGCCTAGAGACCGGGTTATTTTACAATGTAGGCTACTCACTGGATGAGCAGCAAGCAGATGGTCACTGAATGTGGCAAAAACGTTTATGGGCTTGAAATTCCATACGGTTGCTGACTGCATCTTTAATATGTTTCCAAGGTCTCTTTGTTTGTTGTCTGTGGCTGTTTGGTCGTGTTGATGCAGCATCCCAAATGGATATGAGATAAATATCAACTCCACCCATCTGTTAGAAGAAGGAAGAGGGTATTCTGGTACAACCCATCTCTGGGTTGGCTTCTCTGGGAAACGTCTTGTGGCAAGAGAGTTGAACTTGGGATAAGAAAAGAGATTGTGCAGTGGCTGTATCTGCTATTAACAGATAACAAGAGATAGACCATATTATTCTCTTACCTGACAAAGCATGACATGCTTTGAAATACTACCACAAAGCGTTGGTTGTGTTTTCTTTTGCTTACTCAATTAGAATGTTAGCACCACACACACACATACTGTACACACACATTCTCTGTCACCCACTTCCCATTCTCTGACAAACAATATAGTCAATATAGAGTCTCTCGGCACATCAAAGAGACGTCCTTGACCTTGGCACCACCAGCACCACCTGAAGCTATTAAGGGAAGTTGGAGAGGTGCAAGGCCTTATTACCTGTCCGTCTCCAAAGGCAGCAGTGGGCACAGAGTTCTTCAGGGGAGGCTTGAGTGACACACGGAGAAACAGGCGTCAAGTCAGTAGCCGCTTGTCTCTGGGAATAACGGACATGAGTGGACAGATGTTGCTCAACATTGTGACCCTACTGGGGCTCCTCTCAGCAACATTAACAGGTTTGTCAACTAAATTATAATAAAGATAAATAAAAAATAATACTAAATATAGCAAAGAGCACCGTGTACGGTTATACAGAAGAATGTGGGTATGCACAGCATGTTATGAATGTGAAAGCAGTATTGTGTGATTGTGTCCATTCAGTTTTTTTGGTTGTTTGTTTGTTTGTTTTTATCTAAATCATATCCTAGATTATTGTAAATTGTAACTGAATCAATTGTGTACTGGTATACAAAGCAATGTTGATATTCACAACACAAGAATTCGGTGAGATACTAAATGTGTTGATAAGGCGTGATCTTCGGGTACTGTTGAAGAGGGTTTTGTTGTTGTTGTTCAAGAGAAATTGCCTAAATTAAATGGTCATAATCCTAGATACTGTACAGTATGTTGAAAATGTTAAGAATTAGCATTCTATGTCAGAGCTTTTAGCTTTCCGCTCTCCATGCTGAGCCTGGTAATCCAGAAATTCAGTGTATTATGGTCATTATACAGTATGTAGAATATACTGTAAGTGAATATGTTCCTCTGTGTGCTTCTGGCAGGAGCCCTTACAGGAGAAGACTCTCCACAGGTGAGGATGAATGCTTTTGATTAATATGGAAGTAGTGTACCGTCCACGGTACCGTCCTTATTTAGATTCTGGACTGAACTTCCCCAAAAAAGCGTCTTGTATGCTATGGCAAAATACTGCACTCAATATGCTTCATTTTGTGTCTGCAACTTTTTTTTTTATATATGAAAAATCTTTTATTTTGTTAATGCTTTAATGTTTTTTTCCCCATCAGCCCCTGCTTTGCTCTACCTCCCCTCGCTCTGTGAGCTCCTCCATTACAGGTGAGTGTCAGGTCCCTCTTATCACTAATCAATACTGCCATTGCAGATCAGAAGGTAATCGTCGGCCAGGTACAAAGCGGGGAGCACAGCTTGTCCCTGTCTAGGGGACTGATCTAAACTTTGTCTTCCTTTTTTATTGCTTTTTCCTGATATATCAACAAGACCCCATCCATGCAGTAATCTACTGATTATCTCCTCGTGGTCTAATAACTGATACTGTATATGATATCTAATCATTCCTATTGTTGTTGTGCAAAAGCACTGAAGTACAGTATAGAGCACGTGTTCAGTTGAGCAAATTATTCCTGTTACATGTGCCATTCATACTTGATCTGAATGGCTATGCTAGAATAAAACAGGCGTGTGTGTGTGTGTGTGTGTGTGTGTGTGTGTGTGTGTGTGTGTGTGTGTGTACATTGTGTAGCATTTGAATGGATGTCCATATGGTGGATATGGGGTGTTTACATGTTCAGCTTCCTCTGATTATCTACCCATAAATCACGGCGATAAATTACAGCCCTTTAGGTAACACGTTTATGATGCTACAGAGTTAAAGTTCAGAGTAAAGGTGAGCAAGTGCACATCTGTAAAGCTTTGTGTGTGTGTGTGGATGGGAGATCTGGGGTGTGTGTGTGTGTGTGTGTATGTGTACAGTATTGATGCACTGTGTAGTGATGTCTGGTTTTTCTCTTCTCAGCACACTCCCTCAGACCTGGCGATGTGACTCAGATGTCAGCTCTAGCCGTACCCCACACACCACAGTAAGCACACACGTGCACTCACATACACACTTGCACTCACACGCACACACACACGGACACACACGCACACACACACACACACACACACACACACACACACACACACACACACATACACACGCACACACACACACATGCACACACACACACACACACACACACACGTATATACACATTCACCCTCATCCTCCCATTCACACTCATACGCATGTTCACGCTAAGTAAAACATCAGTATTGACATTCTCATCTTTCACAGTATTTTGTTGTTACTGTAACAGTATTTAGAATGTCCAATGATACATATTGGATGATGTATAGAATGTGAATGTATATGAATGCAGTTTGCTCTCCCACAGGACGGAGCTGGTGGAGCTTATGGATAGAATGCGAGGTGAGTTCCTATAAGGTCAACTTGCTGCAACATACAGAGAGTTTGTGTTAGCAGATGCTTGTTGTTTGTTGCCAGATGTTAGCAGCTTGAAAGCAGTTCAGAGGGCGGTTGTGTCATATAGGTGAGGGAGGTTGGTTTTCTCAGAGCCTGTATGTGCTGAGGAAGAAAAACAGCTGTGTGTGTGTGTGTGTGTGTGTGTGTGTGTGTGTGTGTGTGTGTTCTCATGTGATGCGCATGAGAGGTGAGTTTGGGTGTGTGTTGGTACAAGGATGATCATGATTGCGTGTGTGACTCAATCACAACCTTCAGCCTAATCTTCATAAACCCAGTAAAGTGATGGGCTGGATACGTACTGATGGTTGAAATGAGATAAATTGGGGTTTCAGATATAGACAGATACAGATATAGAGATAGCATTTGGACTATTGCTGTATTATCTTCCATTTACGTAGGTATTTATTTCTCGGGAGCATGTGATTCTTACTCTTTACAGCCGATGTCAGCACTTTGGTTTGTTCTCGACAGCCCATGTTTGTACTGTAGATGAATGAACTCATTGGTAATCACAGTTATATGGATGATATTGATATAATAATTGATCTTAAAAGACGATGATGAAAAAAAGTTGGTGTTTTTCCCATTGGCATCATGTCAGAATTGGATCTTTTATCACTTCGATCCTTTATCACTTTGATAGCAGCTCTCTGTGTCCTTGTCAGTCAGTGTTGGCTAAAGGGCTCAGGTTAGCAGGAAATAGCAGGAGAGTTTGCAGCCGTGAACAAAAGCGCCATTTAACCATAACGATTGCACACGAACAGGGTTCTTTGAAGTCAATGTCTATGCTTGTGTTTGTGGTTGTATTCATGCGTGCGTGTGATTGAAATGTTGGCGAGTCTTTGAGGGTGAATGCTGTCTAAAGCCTTTTGTTACTGTTTCCTTTCTAGAGCTGATGTCTATGATAAACCCACGTCTTTACGATATTTCAGAGGATAAGTAAGTGTGTGTCTCTCTGTGTGTGTGTGTGTGTGTGTGTGTGAGTGTGTGAACTGCATGAACTAAGGAAGCCTAATACAAAAATACATGCAAAGTATTACTCTACCTCTGCACTACGTAATAGGTATGGTTTCTCCATCTGGAGATGGCGAGGCCATGTCTACCCATAATGCCTAGTGCAGAGATGATTAAGACAGCGCAATCAGTCTGTGTTGGATCAGATCTGTCTGCAACATTTCTATCAATGTTTGCATCTGCGTGTGCGTGTGCGTGTATGTAATGTAATTCAATTCAGTTTGAATAGTTTACAGTACATCCATTCTACAAATCTCTTTATTTCGAAATCGTTTGTATTTCATAGTCTACATCCTCTCAACAGGTCTCTTTATGAAAACCCAGAAGAGATGGTTGAATTTCTTAACCACCAACAGGTAAATAATTCTGTCAGAAATGGATGACTTCATCCTTAAAAAAAAAAAAAAAATCTTCAAACTGTTAGTAGTTTGTCTGTATACAGTATACTGCAATGTAATATAATTAGAGTTATAGAAATCACTGATATTTCAGTAGTAGATGATGTGTGTTTTGATGATGATGTGTGTGTGTGTGTTCCCTCAGGATGGCTGGAAGCTGGTGCTGCTGTTTGTGCAGATGGACAGCGTTTGCGTCTGCCCTGAACAGGTCAGATCACTAGCACATGCGGATCCACCCCAGATCACTAGCACATGCGGATACACCCCAGATCACTAGCACATGCGGATACACCCCAGATCACTAGCACATGTGGATCTATCCACCCCAGATCACTAGCACATGCGGATACACCCCAGATCACTAGCACATGCGGATACACCCCAGATCACTAGCACATGTGGATCTATCCACCCCAGATCACTAGCACATGCGGATACACCCCAGATCACTAGCACATGCGGATACACCCCAGATCACTAGCACATGCGGATACACCCCAGATCACTAGCACATGTGGATCTATCCACCCCAGATCACTAGCACATGCGGATACACCCCAGATCACTAGCACATGTGGATCTATCCACCCCAGATCACTAGCACATGCGGATACACCCCAGATCACTAGCACATGCGGATACACCCCAGATCACTAGCACATGTGGATTTACCCCAGATCACTAGCACATGCGGATACACCCCAGATCACTAGCACATGCAGATCTATCCACCCCAGATCACTAGCACATGCGGATCTATCCACCCCAGATCACTAGCACATGCGGATCTATCCACCCCAGATCACTAGCACATGTGGATCTATCCACCCCAGATCACTAGCACATGTGGATCTATCCACCCCAGATCACTAGCACATGTGGATCTATCCACCCCAGATCACTAGCACATGCGGATACACCCCAGATCACTAGCACATGCGGATACACCCCAGATCACTAGCACATGTGGATCTATCCACCCCAGATCACTAGCACATGTGGATTTGCCCCAGATCACTATAGCACATGCATATTCATCCGTACATCTTTCTAGGTTTCTGTCTGTGATATTAAAAACAACAAACCACAGATATAAACTAACGCACACTGATACACTCGTATTGGAAGCCCCTATCTGTGTTGCTTCCAATGCAAGTTGTGTTGTTTTCAACACATTCATTTTAGCACGAGACATTAACCAATAGGAAGTCATTGTCGGATGTCGTCATCTGACGTCACTCCGCATAGATAGTGGCCCATTAAACAGTCCCTGAGATGGGTGATTGGAGATTGGAGGTTCAGAATTCGATGATGTCATCTGAGAATGACTTAGTCAATGTTGAGTACCCGACTGAAAGAGAAGTTCTTGGTGTTATAACATTTGTTTTATGTGTTCCGGGTTGTTCTTGGTGTTATGATATTTGTTTTATGTGTTCCGGATTGTTCTTGGTGTTATAATATTTGTTTTATGTGTTCCGGGTTGTTCTTGGTGTTATGATATTTGTTTTATGTGTTCCGGATTGTTCTTGGTGTTATAATATTTGTTTTATGTGTTCCAGGTTGACAGAACAGTTCAGCAGGTTGAGAAGACTCTTGAATTCTTAAGCTCGCAGGTTAGTGTTTTGTGATGTACTAGAACATTCAAGGGATCTCTCATTTATAAACACTTGCTTGCTTGTATGTTTCATGGCTTTAAATGCTGGTATGTTTTATACCCTCTAGCTGGAGAAGGCTGTTGTCAATGTCATTGTGTGGGACAGCTCAGCCAGACCTGGGTATCTCCAGCAAAGCAGGTGAGCTTTTGCCTTTTTCAGTACATCAAAGTGACTATTCTCTATTCATAGGATCTATTTCCAAGTTACGATATCTTTAATGGCTGGATCATGTAGGAGAAATGTAGGTTGTGATAAGTTTTAATCGTTGTTATTTCTTTGTTATGGTCGGTCATACTGTATATTGCCATTTTTACAAAAGTAACTGTCATTCTCAAGAGTAACTTGGATACAGGCAGGCAGCACAGTGCATGAGAGATTTTTAGATTCAAATGTATAGTTCATTTAGTTTCAAATTCAATCGTGCCGATTAATGTGTTCACTTTGAAACACTCCTTGACTCTGTGGAGATATTGGTAGCTCGGACGACTAACGCTGACGTTCCCGTGTGTGTGTGTTGACAGAGTTTGTCCCTGCGATGAGGTGCGGACGGCAGGAGAGCTGCGGCTGATGAGGGCCGTACTGCCCCAGCTCCTACAGGTGCCACCCCACGCATAGCCTCTCAGAACAATAACATGACCACATATACTGTATGCAGCTTGAGCATATTCCAGTATAACCACATATGTGTTAGATACATATACAGTACTTCCATTTACATGTATGTTATAGATAATAAACACATATTTCCATGTGTTTATCATTATGTTTCAAAATATGAGTAAATATTCGATATTGGCCACTTTCTTATTCAGCATAGACTTTAGTGCAAGATGTCCAAATGGGTTTCACATATACTCGCATACATGATAGTACTCATATAGTGTATATTGTAGCCATCTATTCAAGCTGGATGCAGCTGCATATATGTGGATATATTTACAGGAGAGTCACATCAAGTGGAGGTTACGTTAGATATTTTCGCTGGAGAGGCCGAGTGTGTGTCATATGCCCAGAGCTTCATAGTGTGTGTCATATGCAGAGAGCTTGAGCTGCAGTGAGGCTGAGAGTGGAGACTATAGCATTGCATCTTCTCCTCCCTTGACAGGAGACTCTACAACGCCACCTGGTGGACAAGACGTTCTACAGCAACAAGGATGATTTCACTGTGGTGCTGCAGAACTCACCCATGTCTGCTGACCTGCCTGCAGTGAGTTGAAAACAACACTGTGATGAATCCAGCAAGATGAATTCCCCTTTCTCTTTTCTCTCTTCTCTTCGTCTTTCTTCAGAGGAGGAAAAGTCCAGCTTCAAGTCCTCCTACCACATAACATGGGGCAGCCGTGGTGTACTGGTTAGCGCACCGGGCTTGTAACCGGAGGGTTGCCGGTTCGATCCCCGACCAGTCCGCCATGGCTGAAGTGCCCTTGAGCAAGGCACCTAACCACTCACTGCTCCCCGAGCGCCGCTGGTTGGGCAGGCAGCTCACTGCTCTGGGTTGTGTGATTCACCTCACTGTGTGTTCACTGTGTGCTGTGTGTTCACTAATTCGGTTAAATTGGGTTAAATGCAGAGAACTGAATTTCCCTCACGGGATCAAAAAAGTATATATTCTATTTTTTTTCTATTCTAACTGATGTGCCAACCATTCACTTCAGCCAGCTGATTCTAATTAGCACAACTCTTCTGATGAGATCAGCGGTGCTAAATGCACAGGAAGAACCAATACATGATCGGACTTTTACTTTCTGAAGCTGCAGTTTTCCACCTCTGACTTTCTTTCAGCCATGTCTTTCTCTCTGTATTTATCCTTTTATAATATTTCAAACAGAGTGCGTCTGGGCCCTACACTGTGGATGAGTCGCTCAACATGAACAAGCTGGCTGTCCAGTTGTGGGCAAACCTGGTGAGTCACACCATTACACAATAGTTGTGAAAGCAGGGCCATAATAAACCCTCAGCAATAACATCAGCCTCACTGGCCTGTCATGCCGTCCTGTTGAATCTTTCAGCTTCAGCCGAATGACGAGCAACAGAGTGCGGATGGCAAGAGCTTCAGAATCCCGTGCCCAAGTGAGGTCAGTTGATGGTGGTCTGTTATGATTGATTGGCGCAGACACGACACTGTTTGTTTTGGGTGTTGTGACTGTGCGCTCACAGAAACAATTGTAACTCAGTGAATGTCCCGCCACTCACATGAAAACAACACCTTAGATTAAGAGCCCAGCAGTTTTTCTTTTAACACCATTAGTCTTCTAATCTAAGTCTGTCTCTGCCTCCTAGGAGCGTCCATACCTGAGGACTGAGAGAAACACCCCATCAGAGACCTACGTGACCACTGCGGCTCCTGAGATCGACCCAGTAAGTGGCTTGTGTCATTTGTACTCTGTTTCATATTGGCCCATGTCAAAATATGTGCTGCCAAGTTGCACATGATCATAATAGTATGGTATCTTATAGATACAGCACATAATAATCAGTCATAATGCTGTGCTATGCTAAACAATATTTACATAGTCATAATGCTGTGTTATCCTAAACAATGTTTACATAGTCATAATGCTGTGCTATGCTAAACAATATTTACATAGTCATAATGCTGTGCTATGCTAAACAATATTTACATAGTCATAATGCTGTGCTATGCTAAACAATATTTACATAGTCATAATGCTGTGCTATGCTAAACAATATTTACATAGTCATAATGCTGTGCTATGCTAAACAATATTTACATAGTCATAATGCTGTGCTATGCTAAACAATGTTTACATAGTCATAATGCTGTGCTATGCTAAACAATATTTACATAGTCATAATGCTGTGGCATTCTGTACTAATCTTATTCTGAAATCAATGGGCCTGTCCTGTCAGTATTTTGCTCTGCGTTCCAGTAGCACTGAATAATGCTGGTGTGTGTGCGCGCTTGTACAGGTAATGGGGACTGATCTGCCATGTGTGGAGCGTAGTCCTTCTCCCGTCACACCAACCTCAGGTGAGAAGGATGACACACACACACACACACACACACATACATGCATACACACGGATTACACAAACACAAACACACATAGTCCTTCTCCCGTTACACCAACCTCAGGTGAGAAGGATGACACACACACACACACACACACACATACATGCATACACACGGATTACACAAACACAAACACACATAGTCCTTCTCCCGTTACACCAACCTCAGGTGAGAAGGATGACACACACACACACACATGCACACATACATGCATACACACGCACACACACACTCTCTCACACACACACACACACACACACACACACACACACACACACACACAGACACACACACAAACCTTCACACCTTGTTTGATGTACCATACATTGTGCTTTGGTTGCAGTGCATGAGCTTCGTCCAGCCGATATAAGAGTGGTGGCAGCTATAGGGGACTCCCTGACGGTGTGTTGAGCTCCTGATGCATTCTGTGTTCTCCTTCATCATTCACTTCATCATATTATGATTGTGCTGTTAGATTGGGATAACAAGACAGACCTTTCTGCAGTTCACATCTTGCACTTTATAGTCTCAAGTATTGATATACTGGCGCACTTCAACTTTCTCTCTCTCTCCCTCTCTCTCCACACCCTCTTTCTCTCTCTCCCTTTGTACTCTCTCTCTACACACTCTCTCTCTTCCTCTCTCTCTATGCTCTCTCTATTTCTCTAAACCCTTTCTCTCTCTCTCTTCCTCTCTCTCTTTCTCTCTCTCTGTACCCCTCCTTCTCTCTCTGGTAGGCGGGTAATGGCCTGGGTGCCTCCCCTAATAACCTGCTCCAGGTTCTGACCCAGTACCGTGGCTTGTCCTGGAGGTGAGTCCCAGCACGACCCCATCAGCTCTTCCACTCCAGAGGTCATAAGACCACAGGTCATACAGTCATTTCCTGTGTGTAAGCCACAGGGCAGTGTTCTATGCAAGTTTAAAAAAAAAAAAAACATATTAATACCATATTAATGAACTGAAGAAGACGCAGTGCGTCGAAACGTTAGTCGTTTGTGCACCACAATAAAAAAGTTTATTTCATCTGAGTGCTCCAGTCATCTCTGGGTTAGTCTTTTAGAAGTAGCCCAGCCAGCTTTGCAGTTATACAAAGTGTTGCAAACATCCTTATACTGTATATATCCTTGTTTCCTGAAGTCGGACATATTATAATGTACATCCACTGATTGATAGGGAGAAGGCAAGTCGAAAATAATGCTGCTCTGTAGACTGGTTGTTTTACACTATTATCATCACTATGGTTACTGGTTTAACCCCGCCCCTCCTCCTGTCCATTTCCTCCAGTGTGGGCGGAGACAAGAACCTGTCACATGTCACCACACTTCCCAGTGAGTAACTACACCGAGCGCACAATTCTTTATGTTAGTGTTAGAGACACTCCCTGTTGGGAAAGGGCTTTGGTGATGAAAAAATATATTTAAAAGTTAGTTTGGAAAAAAACGTTAGACTGAAGTACTAATTTGAATGAATTCCCTGTGCACAGACATCCTCAAGGAGTTCAATGGCAATGTGACGGGCTTCTCAGAGGGAATAGGAAGAGAGGACACGCCACAAGCGTTCCTCAACCAGGCCGTCGCAGGGGCCAAAGCTGCGTGAGTGACCTCACTCTGACCTCACGGTGACCTCACAGTGACATCACTCTGACCAAATACAATAATATATCTGAGGCTCCGCTCCTTATCTGTCTGTCTGTCTGTCAACATTCTCTGTGTCTTGGACTTCTTGCTCTCAATCTGTCCCTACTTCCATCGATAACGGTTGTTTTCTTTTTAATCAGGAACCTGTTAGGGCAGGCTCGGGACTTGGTGCAAAGGATGAAGACAGACTCTGTAAGTAAACACCAATAGTCAATAAGAGCACACACACACACACTCACACACACACACACACACATACACAAACTGTTTCACAGGCAGTCCTTAAAGCCAATCACAGACAAAATGTGCATTTAGGAGAGTTTCAGTTGCACAGGAGGGAGGGGCGAGCTAGGTCTCTGTGTTGTTTGAACGTCAACAGAATGTTACCCAACATCACCTCACCTCAGAAACAAACAAACAAACAAACAAACACCACTGCACACATACACAAAGAGCAAACTCTCAGAGAAACTTCATCCATTCCCCAGCTTCCGATTATCATAATTTCCCATACTACGGTATATATGTACAGTACAGTACAACATTTCTTCAGCTATACAGTATGAGGTTAATACACGGGGGCAATTAATATGGTTTTGCTCCTTTTAACTTGCGGCTAATGCACAGGAAATTACTGTAGCCATTGTACTAGACAGTTTGTTCTTAATGAACAACTAAGAGAGTCTCTGAGGAGCATTCACATGTGATCTTCCTATCGGCGAGTTATGCAAACATTTCAACTGATCCAGTTTAAGATCATATATAATCCGTAGAGAATATGGAATCACACACACACACGCGTGAATGTAAACATCTCCATTTGAGTGGTATTCATTGTGATGTATAAATTTGATACATAAGTGATATGTAAGTGGTATATAAATGCACTATTCCCCATTCAGCGTGTGGACTTCCAGAATGACTGGAAGGTCATCACCGTGTTCATCGGAGGAAACGACATGTGTGACTACTGCAAGAATGCTGTGAGTATTCCACTAGCTTCATATCAGGCTGTAGCGTACCAGTGCCAACTGTGTGGTCTATGAGGTGAAGTCCTAATTTGCCTAATAGCAGGCTATGTACCAACTGTGTGGTCTATGAGGTGAAGACGTGCGTAATAGCCTCTAGTTCCGCTAGCCTCCAAACATACCTCACAGCAGGCCGTATTGTACCAACTGTGTTGTCAATGAGGTGAAGACCAAACATGCCTCATATCAGGCTGTACACTGTTAGAACAAAAGGTCTAATGTATTATAGAACCATTGCATGCTCCATACGGCACCCATAAATGTATCTTTAAACCATTTTGAAGGGTCCATCAAAGGAACCACCAAGGTTTTTTTTTTTTTAAAGTCTGCATAGTTCTTTATGACACCCCAAGAACCCTTTTGTAAGAGTGTTGTGTACCAATACTGGCTGTGTGGTCTATGAGGTGGAGACGTGTGTAATAATAGCCTCTATTGTTCCGCTCTACACAGCTCCAGTACTCCCCAAAGACCTTTCTCAGGCATTTAAGAGAGACACTAGACTTACTCCAAAAAGAGGTGAGATACTGATCTTCTTCTAACAAATAACAACTTCTAACAACTTGTCATTAAAGACATCACACACACACACACACACACACACACACACACACACACACACACACACACACACACACACACACACACACACACACACACACACACACACACACACACACACACACACACACACACACACACACACACACACACACACACACACTACCTGACTGGTTTTCTGTTTGCGCTGATTGTGGCTGACGTAGGTGCCTCGAGCCGTAGTGAATCTGATAGAGCCACTGCACATCGTCCCTCTGAGGGCCATGCACCAGGACAAGTCACTCAACTGCCCCACCTGGCTGGTCAAGTAAGTGCCCAACAGATCTCTTTCTCTCTCTCTCTCTCTCTCTCTCTCTCTCTCTGTCCTTGTGCTCTTTCTCTCTGTGTGATTGGCTTGTTTATCCGTCTCCGTGTGGTCAGTGAGCTCATGGCTAGTGTGTGTGTGATGTGTGTGTGACGTGTGTGTGATGTGTGTCCACTCTGCCCGCAGTATTCTGTGTCCCTGTGTCATCTCACCGGCGGCCAACTCAGAGGCGGAGAGGAAACTGGCAGAGCTCAACACCGCTTATCAGGTACGTAGGACAGGAAGCAGCCACACACACACACTGTGCACTAACATGTCTAGCTCAACACCGCTTATCAGGTAGGACAGGAAGCAGCCACACACACACTGTGCACTAACATGTCTAGTGCCTTTCAGATAAAGAGATGTGGAAATAAGGTGATATCTCTACTGTATGTGTCAAGATGTTGTCTAAATCTCTCTCTCTCTCTCTCTCTCTCTCTCTTTCTGACTTCTGCAGCAAGTCCTCCATGAACTGACCGAGTCGGGGCGTTACGACACACATGACAACTTCACCGTGGTCATCCAGCCTTTTTTGAGGACGATCATACTTCCCCTTCTTCCGGTGAGAGACTCACTCTCTTTCTCTCTCTCTCTCTCACACACACACGCACGCGCACGCGCACACACACACACACACACACACACACACACACACACACTCACTTGATATGCTAATATGGCAAAAAGATATCGAACACAACTTGTCCTCCATTCCTTTCTATTTCTTTCATTCACTCTCTCTCTCTCTCTCTCTCTCTCTCTCTCTCTCTCTCTCTCTTTCCCTACCTCTTTGTCCCTGTGTCCCCCTCTCTCAGGATGGGCGAGCAGACCGCTCCTACTTCACGCCGGACTGTTTCCACCTGAGCCAGAAGGCCCACACGCAGATGGCACGAGCACTGTGGAACAACATGGTAATAAACAGCTCAGCACTCATCATATCATATCACACGTGTGAGTGGATGTCTGCAGGAATGATGAAGTACAGTATAGAGCACGTGTTCAGCTGAGCAAATGATTCCTGTTCCTGTGTGTGTGTGTGTGTGTTCTCCTTCAGCTGGAGCCTCTGGGTAATAAGACTCACACTCAGGAGTTTATAAATGGCATCAAAATGAAGTGCCCTTCTCAGGTAAGCCCACCTTTGAACACGACAGATTGAGTTATGATACACGGCACCTGTAGCCCACAGGGATCTGGATTCTGTCAATCAATTCACATCTAACATTCTCAGAGGCAGACATCCTGGTTGCAGAGAGTAAAAGTCCTGCCATAGATTCGTTCTACCTGTGCACTTAACACAGGTGATATCACAAACTGTCTGATCTACCCAGCTGCTATCTGAGCTGTTTTACTAAATGATTAGATCAAATACCTGGCAGGACTTTTGCTTTCTGAACCCGCCTGAGAGAAAAGGTATTGGCTCTCAATCATGTATGTTTATATAGATAGATAGTCCAGATAGATCAATGTTAATAAAGGTTAAAGCCTGGACTGCTTTAATTTGTCATTGTGTTCATTCACAGAGCTCACCCTTCATAAGGACTTACAAAAACAGCAACTACACCTATCAAGGCCCTACCTTACCACCACCTGAGATCACGGTACATTTTTTCCTCAGCTTGAATTTATTGTGACCATAAGTGTACAGTAGAGCGCCTACAGTAAGTTTATTGGACTTTACAGTAACAATTCCTCTTATCTTTGTCATACCCTGGCCCAACACTAGGTGGCATGATTTCGGTATCATTAATCCAAAGTTGCAGAAACATTGTTCTTTTTGATTGTTAGGTTATCATAGGGTATTCACCTCTGTTAGATACATACTGTAGATAGATACTTTATTGATCCCCAAGGGGAAATTCAAGAATATACTTCACTTGATATAATGCTTAGAAAGAGAACGCATATATCATGACCATTTTAAAAGTGATCATTAAGCTCAACTGCCCTTGTCAGCTGAGTAAGGAAGCTTTGGCAAATTGTTGTTGTGTTCTGCTTGTGTTGGTCCAGAATTGGGGCCGAGATTTCTCCTGCAAGGATGTGTCTCCATCTGCCACTGTGCCCACATCAGGTAGGAGAAGCAGAGAGCACCCGGGCACACCTGGGCATGAACACACCTGAGCACACCTGAACACACCTGAACACATGAACACACCTGGGCACATGAACACACCTGAACACACCTGAACACACCTGGGCACACCTGAATACATGAACACACCTTGGCACATGAACACACCTGAACACACCTGAACACACCTGGGCACATGAACACACCTGAACACACCTGAATACATGAACACACCTGGGCACATGAACACACCTGAATACATGAACACACCTGAGCACACCTGAACACACCTGGGCACATGAACACACCTGAACACATGAGAAAGGGAGCAAGGGGAGAGAGTAGGCGGAAGAGAAAGAGCAAACACTTATAATATAATTGTCTATATGTATATCAGGAAATACGTCTGATATCGTACACCAATGTTCCTGCCATACACTGTATAGAACAATCCAAATGTTCCAAGATGACACCACCTACACCTCGGTGGCTTCGGTTCCATAGAACATATAGCTGAATGCAGCCACACTGCCCAGTTCTTTATATACAGTCTATGGTTCCTGCATATTCATACATCGTTTTGATCTGTCAGAATATAGGTTTAAAGACATCTCTCTTTTCTCTTCCTTTAGTTCACAAACTGAGGCCTGCAGACATCAAAGTGGTGGGCGCACTAGGTGACTCTATTACGGTGAGTGTGTGTGTGTGTGTGTGTGTGTGTGTGTGTGTGTGTGTGTGTGTGTGTGTGTGTGTGTGTGTGTGTGTGTGTGTGTGTGTGTGTGTGTGTGTGTGTGTGTCTGTGTGTCTGTGTGTCTGTGTGCCTGTGCCTGTGTGTGTCATTGTAAAGAATTTACACACAAATATGCCTGACCTGACACCTGTTCATTCTGTATCTAACATTAATGGGCTATTAGCAACTTAGAGACCCCCTGAATGATCCATCCTCTGTGTGTTGATGGTTCTTACAGGCTGGACGTGCAGCCAAGGCCAACAGCTATAATTCCCTCAAAACAGAGTACAAGGGGGTGTCATGGAGGTGAGGATGGGGAAACACACACACACACACACACACACACACAGAGAAACACACAGAAACACACACACACACACACACACACACACACACACACACACACACACAGACACACACAGCGTACATAAATAGCGTCTACTTGAGCAGTCTCAGCTAATGTTGGTCTTTTTTCTCAGTATTGGGGGTGACAACACCTTAACGACAACCACTACTCTGCCAAGTGAGTGAATGCTCCTGAGAATAGATTATCCTTCATATGACATCCATGATATATTACAAGCAGTGGTAGTAGTGTCTCCTTCTCAGTCTACCATACATCCTCCAACACCCTTTTCTTTTCTTTCCTCCACTGTGCTGTCTCCCGTAGATATTCTGAAGAACTTTAACTCCGCCCTCAAAGGCTTCTCCCGGGGTCAAGGGCTACTTGCTACTAAAGGGTTCAACATGGCTGTCTCAGGAGCTCAGGCCTCGTGAGTTGAACATACTGTATGTGTGTGTGTGTGTGTGTGTGTGTGTGCGTGCGTGTGTTGAAACAAGATCTGTGTGTTTGTGTGTTTGTCTCCTGACGACTCCCATCTCCTCCTCCCCAACAGTGCCATCCCAGCTCAGGTGAATTCTCTTCTCCTGGCCATGAACAGCAGCAAGGTACACACACACCCCTACACACCCCTACACACACCTCCTCTCCTCCTCATCATGAGTGCACCTCCACACCCCTCCTCTCCTCCTCATCATGAGTGCACCTCCACACCCCTCCTCTCCTCTCCTCCTCATCATGAGTGCAACTCCACACCCCTCCTCTCCTCCTAATCATGAGTGCACCTCCACACCCCTCCTCTCCTCTCCTCCTAGTCATGAGTGCACCTCCACACCCCTCCCCTCCTCCTCATCATGAGTGCACCTCCACACCCCTCCTCTCCTCCTAGTCATGAGTGCACCTCCACACCCCTCCTCTCCTCTCCTCCTAGTCATGAGTGCACCTCCACACCCCTCCTCTCCTCCTAGTCATGAGTGCACCTCCACACACCTCCTCTCCTCCTAATCATGAGTGCAACTCAGAATATATGAAATAAATCATGTACAACACATGGATGTAGTGTAATATGTAGTGTAATCCTCTCCCTATATATAGTGTAACATGTGGTGTAATCCTCTCCCTCTAGGATGTAGTGTAATATGTGGTGTAATCCTCTCCCTCTAGGATGTAGTGTAATATGTGGTGTAATCCTCTCCCTCTAGGATGTAGTGTAATATGTGATGTAATCCTCTCCCTCTAGGATGTAGTGTAATATGTGGTGTAATCCTCTCCCTATGTAGTGTAACATGTGGTGTAATCCTCTCCCTCTAGGATGTAGTGTAATATGTGGTGTAATCCTCTCCCTCTAGGATGTAGTGTAATATGTGGTGTAATCCTCTCCCTCTAGGATGTAGTGTAATATGTGATGTAATCCTCTCCCTCTAGGATGTAGTGTAATATGTGATGTAATCCTCTCCCTATAGGATGTAAACTTTGCTGAAGACTGGAAACTGGTGACACTGCTTGTTGGAGTCGGTGATCTGTGCCAGTACTGCACAGACCAGGTAAGGCCTTTATTGCTCGCACAGTCTCTCTCTCTCTGTCTCTCTCATTATCGCTCTCACTCTCACTATCTCTCTCTCTTTCTCTCTCTCTCTCTCTCTCTCACTTACATACACACACACACACATACACACACACATATTTAAGATCTTATTACACTTTTCACGAGTCATGATTTTATTCCCTTTGTACAGAACAATCTGTCACCAAAGAACTTCACTAAACATGTTATGGAGAGTCTGGACTTGCTTTATGCTACGGTAAGAGCACGATGACTCTTAAAGGAAATATCAGATGGGAATATGAGGCTGGGGTTGTTGATGTACCTGATTGAAGAACCGATTGCCTTCTCATCTATATTTTTTTTACCTCTCACACCCGCACACACACACACACACGCGCACACACACACACACACACACACACACACACACACA